>NC_051237.1:520000-542500 GCF_015220715.1 Pygocentrus nattereri
GCCGCAGAAGATCCTGTGAAGAGCCGTAAGATACATTCTCAAACCAGCCCTGAACAGTGTGTGGGAGTCTGGCACACACCGGCCTGCACTAGCATGCTTTCTGAGGGGAGAGAGGACAAACATCTAGTGATCTACACAGCTGCAGGGAAGACTAAGAGAAGAGAAAATCAGATTATGGACAAGTGTTACTGTAAAGCCAGACAACCAGAACATGCAAATACTGGGGAAAAAATGGAAATGCATAAAATGTACTTGACTGAAATGTGTACATCATTTCCACATGAATATAATATATTAACATACAACCAAAAGCAAGCAAACTGTGGAGACAACTATGGTGATGTAACATGTACAACATGGGCTTTTGAAGTCTGAGTAAAACAGTCAAGCTTTTTCTTTAATAAATGCCTCTGTTTACACATAAAACAGTCCAGAGTGATGCATGACTGTATACGTCTATTCTTTAAAGGTTCCCTAATCCTACAATAGCAGCTGCTACAGCCAAAAGTGCCACATGATTTAATGATCTTTCCAGCTGGCTGCCATCTTCAAGCCCCACACACATCAAAAGTTACCCTTTTAAAGAGCTGCTGTGGTGGGTGCCTGTGCGTGTGAGAACGAGACAGATCATTTTGAGTGCGTGTCCATGTGTGAGTGTCAGTGAGTCCACATGAATCTCAGTGAAAGAGCCCTTTTGCACTAGCCATAATTGTACTGGTTTAAAGCCAGGCAATAATGAATTGATTCATTTTTCGAAATAGAAATATAAGGTATGCGTGCTCACCAAACAGCAAAACCAAATTTCTGGCCCTTTCAAGCCATGTACAAACTCAATTTAGTGGATAGAAAAAGCCTCAGGAATTGTAATGATCATAGAGATCAAGGCCTTTATTAAAGGGTCCATGTTTTAGAAAACAGTCTCAAATGGCTCCCTGCTTCCTACATAGTGCACTTTGTAGGAATTTGAATGCTGGATTCTGCAGCCCAGCAGTGAAAAATATAGCTAAGAAATAGTCATTTGGGCCACATCCATACTTGATAAATGACGCACTGTTTGGCTGTAGAGGCTAGAATTTCTAAATGTTCATAGCACACTATTTGGGAAATATAGCGATGTTTGGGATTCAGCCTGGGTTTGACGTGACATCTGGCTGAAACACGAACATTTTAAGTGTTTAATCCATTTAAGACATTTAACACCTTTATACTGCCATTTTACAGTTAATCATACTGTAAGTACTTTAATTCAAGCCTGTGATATTAATGATGGAGTTGTTTACGCTGTTGGCTCTTTTAGCCTGTTAGTTAAGAACATAGCTGTCAGCCCCTCATTTTAAACAAAAACAGGTTATTACTTCACCAATATGCTCAAGACTATTCTGTGAGACAGGCAGCAGCCCCTTAAGCTTGTGGATGCCAAATCAGTTATAGTGTATGCATGTTTAGAGTGGCCACAATATAAGATAACAGCATGTTGAATGGGAGCTTCCTGTGTGCTATTGTTTTTCTATCACTGTGTAAAAGATGCATGAAGCTTATTCAGAGCACAGTTCACCTTGTTAAGCACTTCTTATTGCTTGTTCAACCACAGCAATGATAAAACAAACTCTTAAGATGCAAACATCAGACACCAAGCTTATCAGATAGACTTAATTAAAGCTACACAATGTAAGATTTGGCAATTTGGTGACCCCTGTGGCGGAAATGTGAGCTTGCGCTCAATGTGTGGAAGAATGTTTTGGAACATCAGACTCTTGCTCTGAGCAGATGAATCTGAATTATGAACGCACTGAAAGAGAATTCAAAGAGAACTCAATCATAACTTGGTGAAGGACGTATCTTCAGAGAATGTGAGTCTTATCTTTATCAGTATGTTTATTTTGCAGTTGAGACCTAAAGACCGAGCCAGATCTTCCGTCTGAGCTTGTGTGTGTGAGAGTAGTATACGATAAATACCTATGGCTTTCTAAAAAACTCCCACCAAATCTTAATCCGCACCTTTTTTTTATAACCACATTTTCAAAAAAACTGGGACCCTGTGCAAAATGTAAATAAAAACAAAATGTAATTATGTGCAGGCCATTTATACCCTATGTTTAATTGAAACTAGTTGAAAGCAGATCAAATATTGAAACTGAGAAATGTTATTGTTTATTGAAAAAAAGGCTGGAATAGTTGTGTAATGCTAAAAAAACACCTGGTGATTAACTGGCAACAGGTCAGCACATGGTATCATTAATGCACATGGTATAGATGACGTGCACATCTGTGATGATGTCTTTTTCAGGGAAGGCCGTGTTTATTTCAACAAGATGATGCCAAACCACATTCTGCATTACAATAACATTGCTCCTTAAAAGAGTCTGGGTGCTGAACTGGCCTGCCTGCAGTCCAGACCTGTCACCACTGATAACATTTGGCAGATTATTAAATGAAAAATACAACAAAAGAGACCCCTAACCGTTGAGCAGCTGAAATCCCATATAAAACAGCAATAGGAAATTACTTTCAAAACTACAGTAATTGATCTCCTCAGTTCTTAAACAATAATAGATTGTTAAAAGAAGAGGTGATGTAACACAGTGGGAAACATGGTCGTGTCCCAGCTTTTTGAAATGTGTTGTTGGCATCAAACTTAAAATGAGCATTTATTTTTCAAAAAACAATTAAATTTCCCTGTTTCGACATTTTATATGTTGTCTTTGTACTATTTTCCTTCAAAATTATGCTTTACATGATTTGTGTCACGATTGGCCCCTCCCAGTCCTGTCCATGTGTTCGTGTTGTGTTTTGGTTTAGCTCATGTGCATTTGTTTTGGTTTCCTAGTCCGGCCCCTTGTTTTGGTTGCTCTGCCCCTGATTGTCTCCACTTGTGTTTCCACCTGTCCCTCATTTACCCTTACGTATTTAAGCCCTGTGTTTTCCCCTGTCTGGTTACTGGTCTTTGTTTGAACTGTTTGATGTTTGATTGTGTTGATTGCTTGATTCTGGTTTGTCTGTCATGTCTGCCCCCCGATCAATTCGTGTTGGCTTAATGAACCTGGACGGTCTAGACTATGATCCTGGATTTGCCCTGAATAAAAGTTGCTTATCTCCGCATATGCGTCTGCCTCCTCGCTCCCCGGCGTTACAATTTGCAGATCAATGAATCCTGTTTTTATTTACATTCTATATAGTGTCCCAAGTCTTTTGGAAATGGGGTCGTATTTTCAAGTTACATTCAACCAAACATTTACTGAACTGACCATAATTTACTTTACCTCTAAACCTGGCTCTAATCCTTACCCTAACCTTAACCCAGAGGGGCCCATTCATATCCACAGAGGGCCAGTGTGGCTACAGATTTTCACTCCAAACAAGCTGAAGCACACCTGATTCTACCTGTTTAATCAGCTGGTCTTAGTCCTCAAACATTTCATCAGGTGATCTCCTGCTTTGTTGGAGTGAAAACCTGCAGCCACACTGGCCCTCTGTGGATAAGATTGGACACCCCTGCCTTAACCTCTACCTAAAACCTAAACCCAACCCTCATTCTGGTCCTAGCCCAAATCCTGGTCCAAATACTAACCCTAACCCCACCATTGTTTAGAATGAACTGAATTTCAACAGATAGTTTGTTAACAGTTTGAATATCTGTAGATGATCAATAGGAGACTATAGTGGACTATCCAGATAAAGTGAGACCAAAATATAATACAGACTGCAGCTTTAAAGGGTGAGGCTAAACTTAATTTTCAACCATCTATTCATTTACTGATTTTCTGACAGATGCTGGGATGGTATAATGTATAAGGAACAGGTAGAGAGGAATGAATGCTAAAACTGGCTGAAGTGGGACAGACCTGGCTGTGTGGCCCAGTACAATAAGGCCTTTCACATAGAGCTCTGATGGTGGTCTACATGGACAGATCATATCAGACTGGCATTCACCTTTACCGCGCTTAGAGCAGAAATATCCCACCAGTTGTCACGGCAACATCCACCATCCCCCCCTCCCTTGCCCACACACATATTCCCAAACAGAGGCTCACAGGTGTGTTGACCTACACAGGTGCCGTGAGTTGGCAAAACAGTGGAAAGACTGAGGAGAATTCATGCACAGAGAGGAGGTCATGGGAAAGGAGTACGATGAAGAGAAAAGAGTGCTTGAGCAAAAGAAAGAGTGCTTGAAGGACATAATAAAGAACTGTGCTAGAGAGACTACAATGGCCCCTTTAAAGCCACCCACTGCCCCTGGCTCTGCAAGAATCACCAATCAGTGTCCTTGCGGGAGAGCTGATGACTGGCCACTTATGCAAAGGTCAAATCTATACAAGTATGAATCACTTAAGCTCGTACACACACATATATCCACACACACTTTCATCTCTTAGACAGGATGTGAGGGTTAGTCTATAACGTCTAACAGCGAAGGCCCATATGAGTTGCAGGGGCACTATCGAGCCGCTCCATTAAGAAGCGGACTAAAATAGCTTGTTCTTTATCTCCTGTTTTACTTCTTGTTTGCTGTTTTTTGCCTCTGCACCAAAGACATTTAAACAACTTGAGTTCTTCAGCAGAGCCTGGAATTAACAGCAGAGAACATCAAAGCCAAAAGAGACTTCTATACACGTCTATAAAAGCTCAGGACATTTACAGTAACGTATGGGTGCTAAACTGTGACGGCTATACCTGGAATATTAAGCTGAGCACGTTTATCCTAAAGCCCAAAAATCAAAGTTCACTCATGGAAATGACATCTGTAAGTGCAGGATTTCATTGAGATCAAAGCCAGACGTGGGCCGGGTGGGTGAGACTGATAACGTGGAGGGTTATGCGTGTGTGTGTGTGTGTGTGTGTGTGTGTGTGTGTTTGAGTGCATGTGCCTGCATATACAGTGCTGTGCAAGAGCCAGACACCAAGTCCGGTTATTTAATTGTCCAGTCAAAATGGTCATTAAATAGAAGCTCCTTTTTTCAGTGTTATGCCAAAATTAAATATAATATATATATGTTTTATAGTCTTGTTTTAAGTTCTTCAAAATAATCTGCAGAGATATTTTTCCTCACCTCCAAAGTTCAGTCTTAGAAGTTGGTTGCAAATAATCCAAACACATGGACTCTGGGATGGCCAGTCCATTGTTCTGAAAACGCCAACAGCTTGATTTTCTCCTCTGTCTCAAAGATGAAAGCTGTAATTGCTGTTTATCTGATGAGGACAGTGTTGGTGTCTACCAGGTCTTGCATGATTGTTAGGAGTCCCATTTTCTCAGTAGTTTCTGAATATGTTTTAATCTGCAGCTTTGGAAACGTTCACTTATTTTCTCTCGACCTTTCTCTTCCATATACTAGTGGATCAGTTTAACATTGTATGCAAACATTTGCATACTCCTAGTGAAATAACACTTTTGTTGGTGTTAGTGAAACTTAGTGAACACATCCTCTACAGAGAACATGCTTATGTACATTTTAATGCACAATTACTGTGTATTTGCTGAATTTAATATACAGGGTGAGTCAAAAGTCACAGCACACCGTTTTATTTTATTTTATTTTTTCCAATGCTAAAAAATAGTTTCCAAGATGCAGTGCTGAAGCATACACAATAAAATAAAAAATAAAATAAAATAAAATCTGTCCTGTGACTTTTGATGCGCTCTATATATATATATATAATTTATTTATTTATTTATAATGTGTTCACTAATTTTCACTAACATTAATAAAAGTGTTATTTAACTAGGAGTATGCAAATGTTTGCATATATATATATATATATATATATATATATATATATATATATATATATATATATATATTTTTTTTTTTTTTTTTTTTTTTTTTTTATCAAGTTAAAACAAAAATTGCCATAGTTAAGTTTGTTTACTGAACAAACCACGTAATAAATGAAGGGTGGTCAATGATATTACACAGTATGTGCATATGTCCATGTGTGTGCCAGGGGTGCAGCTACAGCAGGGCCTGGGGCATCTAGCCATCAACAGGAATTGTTGGTTAAAAGAACACAGAAGAACACAGGTTTGGTTTCTGTTCTTCTCACTGCACGCCAGCCATCGCATGGATTTAATATAATGAAGGATTGATGAGATAAACGGCTTACCGGACGGTAATTGTAAGTACGGGAATTCTTTAAGGAAAGCTTTGGAAATAATTAACATAATCACGCACAGAACTGCATGCCTGTGTGCATGAATGTTATATAACTCTAAATTGTACCAAAATAAATGAACCAAACTGAACTGTGGTGGAATTTAAGGAGCCCATCCCCTACATATTTCTCTGTTGAGGACCACTTATGATGTTTGTATTAGGTTATGTACCCAAAACGGTTGTAACTCATTTTTACATGATAATTAAATATATAACAATATATTATATACGTTTGTTTTAGGATTGAATCTATGTTCTGATTGATTGTTCTGCATCAGACTTACTTCAAATCACTCCTTATCACCTCAGCATGAATGAAAGGGGTTAACACAAGTGCATTGCTTTTTTGTGACATCACAAAAACAATGAATTAAAAATTGGCTGATTTTTGCAGCTTCCATATACGGACTGTATGGACTACAGAGTGAACGGTATGTTTTGCAATGTTTGCTTTATACTTTTTAATGACAAAATTACAAGTTAAATCAGTTTTTCAAGAGGAAGTTTTCATTCATAGAATATTTTACTAAAGGATTGTACTTAAATTGAACCAAATCATTACAAAGTCAGAGATTCACACCTTTAATGTGCATGTACATAGGAGAGCAGGGGGAGAGTAGGCAGGAGTGTGTGTTTCTCTGGATGAGTGAGCTGGGGGTATAGCTGTGTATTTTTGTTTAAAGCCTTTACCCAAGAAAAACAGCAAGGCATCATTACTCGTGTGGACCCTCACTGACTGAGTGCAGTCTCCCTGCCAGGACTGGCCTGAGCTGCCTTATGGATAACATACCACTGTGGAAAAAGGAGGCAGGGCGAGCGAGGAAATGAAAATAAAAAACCTGAGTATCAATAATCATGTATGACAACAGCGACTGATTGTAAATGAAATATTTCAAAGCGGAATGCATGTGTAGGAGACGCAGCAGTTCATGGGGCACATTTCGTCAAAGGCCGCCACTGTTGCTGCTGCCAAGAACTGCATTCCACTTTGGGCTGGGACGCGTTAGTGTCCACGTTCAGGCTGCGCACCACAGCGATTTTCATCATACATCATAAATGTCCCACTCTTCTAATGCTGTGAGGATTTCAAGACTAACATGCATGCTTAGGCCATACATCAGGCCACTGCCTGCCAAAGAAAACGTAAGACACGCCACAAAAAAGCTCCAAAGCTGTTTGATCACTCCATGGAAAGACATTAATACTTTTCTCATTCCATCAGTAAGATGTTTCTTATTAGTGTATAACGTTTTAAGCACAAGGGAGTCCAACCCAGGTTTCAAGAAACAACTGTCGGCCTGCAAAAAGCATTAAGGTGATTCAGGTTAGTGCTCATAAAGCAGATTCAAACTGTGAAATGCTGTTAGAATCTGTAATAATTAATTATTAGGTGACAATGATTAGGTGACACAAAGTGTTTAGCCCCTTAAATTACAAAGGGCTGCAATAACCATCTTTAATAATAACATAACTTACATCTAAGCTCCGTAGTAGTAAGTGACTAACTCAAATTAGGGAGAACAGGACACAGTCTAACGCAGAGTTGTCTCTGATGAGTCAGACAGATGTTTCTCAAGTTTCATTCTTTATTTGTACCAATCGTTTTTTTCAACATAACTTTTTATTATTTCTGGGTTGTGGGTGTAAGTCATATAATCCACTCTTACATTATTTTATTTGCCTTCTTAGTGTCTGTAACAGCATCATTTTGAAGTACATAATCCACTTACAATGAGAGCTAACCGGTCTAAAGTATGGCTTCCCGACAGCAGGGTTAGTTTTAACACAGTACATTACAGTTAAACCTTCCAATGAACATAAGCAGCCTGCATCCAACATAAAAACAATTAAAGTTAATATTTAAAATTTCCACCTTTATTGTCAAATGTTTGATATAAATTAGATTAAATGGACCCTCTTCATTATTCATATTCCTTTTGATTAACATATATTTGTTTTTAGACTGGGAATCTTGTTTAAACCATGTAGAACAGTGTTGAATACACTGAAATTGAAAGATTAATAGCTGATTGGTAATCCTGCAGTTTAGTCCTATTAGACATACCATGTTGCCACTGATACATTCAGACTTTGTATTTGTCCCTTTCAACTTTTAAGGTAAAGGTTTATTCCACTTTGAAGTTGTTCCTAGAACCAGACATTCAAGACAAAAAAATGGTACTACATTGATGGCATAGAGCAGCGGTCGCAACGCAAATGTTAAAAAGAGCTATTTTTTCCTTTAAACAAAAATCTAACCACCTTGGGAGCTTGGGAGCCACACGATTTTATGTCTATTTTAAAATCTTGGCTGTAAATATGTCTCAGTATGTGCTAATATACTAGTACAGGCTAAAAAGTATAATATAAATGAAAACACAGACTTACTTTGCTCTACTTTAAGCTTTAGATCAGCTATAGCTGCTTTTCTCACATCTCCAGCAGGAAACCTTTCCTCAAAAGTAGAACCGTTTCTTGTGAATTGTCTCTCAATGTTCAACTTTTTATGAGACTGAAGTGGCTGCTCGTTCACCAGCTTCTTGATAGAATTTTCCTGTTCCTCCTTAAATCGTGCCTGAGGTGCCAGAATGTTGTAACTGCTGTGCCATTTAAGGTGGAACGGGAGAATTCAAATGACAAGCAGGAAAATGAGAAACTGACTTCAGCTTCATGACTTTTTAGTGTTTGGCATTTTCTTGTTGCAGATTAAACATACCTGTAACCAGCTGGAGTGATTACAAATATATATTAGTCCATTTGTCTCATCGAACACAATATTGATGTTCGGTAAAAGGATGGTGGAGGGTAAAAGAGCCACATATGGCTCTGGAGCCACGTGTTGTAGAAGAACCATATTTAGTTCCCTAAAGAACCTTTCAATAGATGGTGTCTGTTTTGTAAATTACATATGTGAGAGTAAAGAACAGTTTGAAAGTTTAAAGAGCACAAACACGCTATACTAATTCAAAATTTGTTGTAGACAAAAATATTTAGAAATCTTTATTTTAAAGAGGGCATCGAAATAAATGCACTGAAAGAGAAAAGACTAGACAAAATGTCATTACTTTGACATTAAACAATTAAAGGGTTAACCCAGCGTACCAATGCTGGGTGGAGCTCCACACATATCGGTTAACTGAGACACTGGGAAAGAGTGTTAAAAGGTGTCACTGAGGTTTCTGCCTAGTCAGCCTAACGGACGACAGAGACCACTCACAGGCCGGCTATCAGTGAGAGGGATTAGAGAAACCTTTCCACAGCAAACATGATTTAGTCATCACTGATCTACATGTGCTGTGAGAAAAACAGTGTGTGTATGTGCTGAAGGTCCATTAATCCCCGTCCAATTAGAGAAAGAGCTGAGTACAGTAACAGAAGGACATGCTTCAGCTGCTATCAATATAAGAGATCGGAGGAGAGGGGTTTTCCAGCACCAAATCCCTTAACCGCCTCTGATCCGGATCTCAGGGGCGCTGGGATATACACACAAACACTAACATCCTCCCTCACTCTGATTAACGGGGGCAAGATCTGAAAGTGCAGATATTATGGTATATAGATCACACGATTGGGGTGAATTCAGTCAGGTGGAAAAGCCAAACATGCAATTACATCTCAAATTAGAAGACAAAGCCAGATCTACAGCATGAATTTATGTGTCAGTCGGTTGCAGGTGAATGAAATATGCTACTTCAACACAATGCTGTCTCCCTGTTTATTTCCTTTGGAAAGAACTGTGCTGATGTACCACATTGACGTGCAACTGACTGACACATTTGATAAAAAAAGTTGTGCTTTGGTAGTTATTATGCAAAATTTTGAACACTCCTGGTCAAATGACGTTTTGTTGATTTATTCAGTAAAAAATACGTTGACACATCCTCTACAGAGAAGACTTAAATGTGAGATTTTTCACCATTTTAATACCTAAATTCTATTTATTCACTGAGTTTACCGAAAAAAAATTAAGTGTGCCATAACTTTTTCACAGGCCACATTTGTATTATTAGCAGAAAGAAGCAATAAACCACACTAAGCTGTGCAATTGTATCACAGGTAAGGGGGTTTCTTAGGCATGACACAAAGCAAAGAAAAATACCTATGGTAAAATCACGGTAACATACAAGTGGCTTACTACAACATAAAATATGATTAAAAAAAAACACCAATTTAAGTAAATAATTTATTGTAATTAATAATTATTGCAATAAACAATTGAAGGGTTTCATTGCACAAAACATTATAGACCACATTCAAGTATTTTCTTCCACACACGAAATGTAGTTCATTTAGAATATCGCAGAACAAAACCTTGTATCTCCAAAATGGAGATTACAGGAGAAGGAAAAAATCTTACTTTACTGATAATGTAAGTCAGTGGAACCATTTTTTTTTCCCAAAGTAGTCCTTTGCCATTTCATTTGGCCCATTTATCTTGAAATTGACACACATTGTAAAGAACAACAGGCATTTTCAAACTATGTCAAAAACTGAAAAATGACAAAAAATGGAGATACGAGGGTTTTTTTTTTTCCGGCAGCAGCGATATGCTACTGTATTCAAGTAACCATGTACTGCTGAAGGGCAAGATCATTGCATATTGCAGTCATTTCAACTCCTATTTTCTTTTCTTTTTTAAATGTTGTATAATAATAAAACATTGCGCAGTGTTTACAGTAGAAATCTCCACCTTGTAGTTTTTGTTTTCCAACTTAGCACTGCATTGTCATGGGTTGGAGGTTAGGGATCCAGCCTCGTGACGGGAAGGTTGCCGGTTCGATCCCCAGAGCCGACGGCACATGACTGAGGTGTCCTTGAGCAAGACACCTAACCCCCAACTGCTCCCCGGGTGCTGCGGATTGGGCTGCCCACCGCTCCGGGCAAGTGTGCTCACTGCCCCCTAGTGTGTATGTGGTGTTCCACTGCCCAGATGGGTTAAATGTGGAGGTGAAATTTCCCTGCTGTGGGACTAATTAAGGGTCTCTTAATTAATAATGCTCATTTTCGCTGGCACCCCAATGCAATGTTAGCATCAATTGAATGTAGGTTTAAAACTCTTCGTGAAAGATCTAAAGAAAAACAGACATTTGAAGCATGTAAGACATCCACGTAACATATTCTTGACCTTTTAAATTGCACTTTTATAGTGAACGATTCTGTAAATATTTCAATCCAAAGTCTAACTAACACTGAATATTAATGGAGGAGACGTTTTGATAGATAGTAATCTTTTAACTACCTAGATGTTAACTTTCATCTATCAGTGCAGTTGGTGGTCCATGCAAGCAGCATAACAGTCCATTCAGAGCACAACAGTTTTAGTGAACTCCACATTCATTCAGTATTCAATGGCTGTAAGGTCGTCATAGGTGTGCATTTATTGAGTATTTTACAGTGGTTTTCAAATGTGGCTCAGTCGATCAGTTTATAGGTTGGATTTATCCTTTGTACAATCTGTATTACTGCCTGAACAAGCTTGATTCTAACCTGTAGATTGCTCATCCACTCTAGTTTTTAAGCAATCTTGTCACAAGTGCGATTTCATTTAGAAAAAAGAAGCAATCTAAAAGTAAAGAATAACTTAAAAGATGTTAATAAAGCTTTTGCCTAGTCAGCCTAATGAAAGATGGACATGTTTGCTATCTGCAAGAGGGATTAAACAACCTATCTACAGCAAATGTGATTATCTGCCTTATCTGAAAGAAGAACCACATTAACTTAACTGAAGCTTGTCAATTTTGACCGGACTGAAATGTGAATGAACCGTTGAGGCCATTCAGTTCAAATTGACAGACCGAACCACAACCTCAGACTGAGGGAAAGGGTATTGCACCATTAGGTACACAACAGTCATTAAGCTATACTGGAGAACACCTTCATCCAATAACGCAAGCTAAGGCCCAATTAGTTTTTAAAACCAATTAGTGACTATCGATAAAGCAGTTGATAGATTTAGAGCCTCTAAGCCCGACAGTTAAAGGACATTCCTTTCAAATGGGCTGGAGGACAAACACAGTTCATATGCGGTTTAAACAGTACATCTCAAGGATGTGGGAAAGGGAGGTCTTGAGATTTCAAGACTATTAAACTGTCATTTCTAAATAATAATTCTTTTAAAAAATGATGTAATTCCTTTTTAAAGTTAATTCTGCATTTTCCTTTTATTAAACTGTATCGCCTTCCGCACTGAATGTTGCCCACTTTGGGGACATATTGCTGAAACGAAAACAGCTGGATTTGCTGAGAGGAAGTCTATGCAATGTTTTTGGCTATTGTGGCATTCAGATTTTTTATGCTGTTTTAATATATTATAGCATATAGATATTATAATTTCAGGTGTTTTGAATATATTGCCCTATTTTCAAACCATCATATCTCTCACGCCATATAGATGTGAATGTTGAAAGTCAGCATGTGTCAATGAATTACTGCGTTACATACAGTACGAAATATGTGGACAGTAAATACTGAGTTCTAGAGCAGAGGTCACTAATAGGCATACCACAGTCCGAGTCTGGACCCAGGTGCTGTCCTATGCGTCCTGTTTGGTCCTGTTTATATCCTATGTAACTTTTCTAGCCTTTATGGTACGGCTTCCGCAGCCCGGAAAACTCATGGACCAATCTCATGCGTTAAATATCACACTTGACGCTAATCAGCCAATCAGAACTGACCATAAATGTTGAAACATTCAGTTGTTGATTGCATTCGATGTTAATATAACTACTAGGCTACTTCAGTATATGGTAATATGGCACTGAATCATGATGCAGATCAGACATCATGATGTTGCGGAGTGTTGCTTGAGGACATTTTCTCTAACTGGACCTTACTGAATTTTAATTAAATACCCCTGTTCTAGAGTATAAAATCAAGCACACAGCTGTGCAATCTCAATAGATAAATACAGGCAGTTTAATAGGTCATAGCAAAGAGGTCATTGAATTTAAAGTGGTCCTGTTATAGGATGCCACCTTTCACACAAGTCAGTTTGTGAAATTTCCACCCTGCTAGATCTGCCTTGGTCAACTGTAAGTGCTATTTATGTAAAATGGAAGTGTATAGGAGCAACAACAGTTCAGTCACAACAGACCATGCAAACTCACAGATCTGGACCATCGAGTGCTGAAAAGCGTAACGTATAAAAATCGCCTATCCTCTGTTGTATCACTCGCTACACAATTCTAAAATGCCTGTGGATGCAACATTAGCACAAAAACACTTTGTTGGGAGCTTCACGAAGTAAATTTGCAGGAGTGGTGTAAAGCATTCTGCCACTGGACTCTGGAGCAATAGAAAAATTCTTTGGAATGATGAATCATGCTTCACTCTCTGGCAGGCTGATGGACAAATCTGCCAGCTGAATGCCACCTACTGGAATCCATAGTGCCAAAAGGAAAAATTGGCGGAGGAGGAACAATAGTCTGGGGCTATTTTTCAGGGTTTTGACTTTTTTCTTGTTTAAATGAAAGGTAATGTTAATGCTAGAGAATACAGATACATTTTAGTCAATTAAATGCTTCTAATTTTGTGGGAAGAGTTTGGGAAAGGCCCTTCCCTGTTCCAGCCATCCCCCTGTGCACAAAGTAAGGTCCATAAAGACATGATTTGATGAGTTTGATGTGGAAGTATTCCAGTGGCTTGCACAGAGCCCTGACCCCAACCCCACTGAACACCTTTGGGAAGAATTGCAAGCCAGACCAACATCAATGCCTGACCGCTCTTTTCTTAAAGGCACAAATTCCCTGAGATGCACTCCAAAATCTTGCGGAAAGTCTTCCCAAAAGAGATGAGGCTGTTATAGCCTCAAAAGGGGGTCAACTCAATTCCATCTTTTAGACAGTCAAGCTTAGTGCATACTTTTAAGAAATGTATAGTGTATATCAGCAGGTGTTAGTTATTGTTGAATGCAAAGATCAGGGGCCCAATGGACAAATTCCAGCCCAGCACTGAATCATGTCATGACTGAGCTGCTTCCAAAAACTTTAGGCAACGGTCATAACTCACACTAATGTTCTGACCAAGTTTAACCTCCTCCAGAAATAACACACATTTGACATTCAGCTGCTGGACAAACTGAATGATGTTCTTCAGAGGAAGGAAAGTGGAAAATGAAGAACACACCATTCCCTCACCAGCACCATGACGTTCCACAGAGCGTGGACTTCCAGTACCAAAAGAAATGCACACCCCACCCACACACTCAGCTGAATCAGCTGTAGCTAACAGTCACCATGGCAGATGTTCTCTCTGTCATTTGTCTCTCTGGTCTGTGCTTCTTATTTCAGCTCCGTCATCTGTGACTTTCCTTATCAGTGTCAGTGTTGAGAAAAAGCTATTCCACTGATGGCTGACCAGAGAAGCTCTCATGGGAAATTGGAATCCTGCTGATGCAACTTGGAGATTGGCAACAGACATTTGGTGAAATTTTCCATGTGTGCCATGTTTGTAGCTCAGTATGAACAGGAAAATTAGATTTTACTGCTTTTTCTTGCAGTCCTGTGCACAAGTCAGAGACCACTTCTCACTCATTTATTTTCCGATCAAGGTGATGACTGAGTACAAATCATGGGCAAAATATGACGAGAGAAAAGATAAAATGACACACAAGCTTGACAACTAAATATAAATTGGCATTTTTCAATATTTAGTGTGTTAACCTTTTGCCTTTACTACAGTGCCCATTGTTTTCAGGTGACTCACTTTCAGTTTCTCCAAGAAATCTTCTGAGATATTTTTCCACACCTCTTAGAAGATGGTTGCATTTTCATCTTTGATCCACAGTAATCCCAAACACATTCAGTGATGTTGAGGTCTAGACTCTGAGGCGGTCAGTCCAGTGCTCTGAGAACATCAGTTGCTTCTTTGTTTGATTTGCAAATTTAAGTTGATATACAAATATACTGCACAGGCGACCTGTCCAGGGTATATCCTGCCTTTCTCCCAATGACAGCTGGGAAAGGCTTCAGCTCCTCCTGTGACCCAGAAGGAGAAGTGGCTTGGAAGGTGTGTGTGTGTGTGTATATATATATATATATATATATATATATATATATATATATATATATATATATATAAATATCTTCTTCTTTCGGCTGCTCCCTTTAGTGGTCACCACAGCGGATCATCTGCCTCCTCTACTTTTACACCAACCATCTCCATGTCCACCTTCACTACATCCATAAACCTTCTCTGAGGTCTACCTCTTCTCCTTCTACCCGGCAGCTCCATCTCCAACATATATCCACTATTCCTCCTCAACACATGTCCAAATGCAAATCCTTGCATCTTCACCTTTCCACCTGCCTCCTTCTCATTCACACACATGTATTCCGTCTTGTCTCTACTGACCTTCATTCCTCTCCTCTCCAGTGCAAACCTCCACCTCTCCAGATTCTCTTCTACCTGCTCTCTACTCTCACCACAGATTACAATGTCATCTGCAAACATCATGGTCCATGGAGCCTCCTGCCTGACCTCATCTGTCAACCTGTCCATCACCATTGCAAACAAGAAGGGGCTCAAAGCTGATCCCTGATGTAACCCCATCTTCACCTTGAAACCATTTGTCACTCCAACTGCACACCTCACCACTGTCTCACTATCCTCACACATGTCCTGCACCACCCTAACATACTTTCCAGCTACACCTGACTTCCTCATACAGTACCACAGTTCCTCTCTTGGCACCCTATCATCTGCCTTCTCTAGATCCACAAAGACACAATGCAGCTCCTTCTGACCTTCTCTGTACTTCTCTACCAACACTCTCAATGCAAAAACTGCATCTGTGGTGCTCTTTCTGGGCATGAAACCAAACTGCTGCTCACTGATCTGAACCTCTCGCCTTAGCCTTGCTTCAACAACTCTTTCCCATACCTTCATGGTGTTGCTCATCAACTTTATACCTCTGTAGTTACTGCAGCTCTGCACATCACCCTTGTTCTTAAAAATGGGGACCAGTGCACTGCTTCTCCACTCATCAGGCATCCGCTCACTCTCCAGGATTCTGTTAAACAACCTGGTTAAAAAGTCCACTGCCTTCTCTCCTAAACATCTCCATACCTCCACAGGTATGTCATCTGGACCAACTGCCTTTCCATTCTTCATCCTTTTTAAAGCTGCCCTCACTTCCACCTTACCAATTCTCTGCACTTCCTGATCCACTATCTCTCCCCCGTTGTCCTCCTCTCTCTCTCGTTTTCCTCATTCATTAGTTCTTCAAAGTGCTCCTTCCATCTACTCAACACTCTCGGTTCACTCACTAGTACATTTCCCTCTCTATCCTTTATCAGCCTAACCTGCTGTACATCCTTTCCAGCTCTATCTCTCTGTTTAGCCAAGAGATACGAGTCCTTTACTCCTTCTTTACTGTCCAGCCTCTCATACAGCTCATCATAGGCCTGAGCCTTTGCCTTTGTCACCATTCTTTTCGCTATACGACTAGCCTCACAGAACTCCTGCCTACTTCCTTCATCTCTCTGGTTATCCCACTTTTTCTTATCTGCTTCTTCTTCTGAATACTCTCCTGGACTTCCTCATTCCACCACCAACTTTCCTTGTCTTCTTTCCTCTGACCAGACGAAACACCCAACATATTCCTGCCAGTTTCTCTCACCACCTTAGCTGTAGTTTCCCAGTCCTCAGGTAGCTCCTCACTGCCCCCAAGGGCCTGTTACAATTTTTCCCTGAACTGCCTGCAACCATCCTCCTCCTTCAGCTTCTACCATCTAATCTTTGGCTCTGTCTTCACTCTGTTCCTCTTCTTTGTTTCTAATCTCATTCTACAGACAACCACCCTATGCTGCCTTGCTACACTTTCCCCTGGCACCACTTTACAATCTCCAGTCTCCTTTAGGTGGCATCTCCTGCTAAGGATATAATCCACCTGTGTGCACCTCCCTCCACTCTTGTATGTCACCCTGTGTTCTTCCCTCTTCTGAAAATACGTGTTCACCACAGCCGTTTCCATTCTCGCTGCAAAATCTACAACCACCTGACCTTCCGCATTTCTGTCTTTCAGACCATACATACCCAGCACCTCTTCATCCCCTCTGTTCCCTTCACCAACATGTCCACTGAAGTCTGCACCAATCACCAATCTCTCCTCTCTAGGGACACCATCTACCACTTCATCCATCTTACTCCAAAATTCCTCTTTCTCCTCTAACTGACAACCAACCTGTGGTGCATATGAACTGACCAAAATCACACCATCAACCTCCAACTTCAGGCTCATGATCCTGTCTGACACTCTCTTTACATCCAGAACACTTTTCCCAAGCTGTTCCTTTAGGATTATCCCTACTCCATTTCTCTTCTTCTCTACACCATGATAGAACAGTTTGAATCCACCTCCAATGTTCCTGGCCTTGCTTCCTTTCCATCTGGTCTCCTGGACACACAGAATATCTACCTTCCTTCTCTCCATCATGTCTGCAAGCTCTCTGCCTTTACCAGTCATTGTCCCTATGTTCAGAGTCCCTACTCTAACCTCCACACTCCTGCCTTTCCTTCTCTCTCGCTGCCTTCTAACCCGCCTTCCTCCTCTCCTCTTTGATGGTCTTCGACCTACAGTAGTCCAATTTCCACCGGCACCTTGCTGGTCAACAGCACCGGAGGCGGTCGTTGTTAACCCTGGCCTCGACCGATCCAGATCCAGAGCCGGATGCCCTTCCTGACGCAACCCTCACCATTTATCCGGGCTTGGGACCGGCACCAGAAGTACACAAAGTACACCCCTAATGGCTGGTTTATATATATATATATATATATATATATATAAATCATTGAATTCATGTGTTCCAGTCACTTCCATGGCCAAAGGCATAAACCAAGCACGTAGGCCTGCAGACTGCTTCTAAAAGCATTAGTGAGAGAATGGGTTGCTCTCAGGAGCTCAGTGAATTCCAGCGTAGTACCATGATAAGATGCCACGTGTGCATTCTTCTCAGTCCAGTGGTGAAATTTCCTTGCTACTAAATATTCACTCAACTGTCAATGGTATTGTAACAAAGTGGAAGTGATTGGGAACGACAGCAACTCAGCCATGAAATGGTAGGCCATGTAAAATGACAGGGTGGGGTCAGCAGATGCTGAGGTGCATAGTGCTCAGAGATCGCCATTTTTCTGTCGATCGCTACAGACCTCCAAACTTCATGTGGCCTTCAGACTGGTTCGAGATGATAGAAAGGCAACAGTAACTCAAATAACCAACCAAAATCTCTGAGGAACGTTTCCAACACCTTGTTGAAAAAAGTATGGCACGAAGGATTAAGGCAGTTCTAAAGGCAAAAGGGGGTCCAACATTTTACTAGCAAGGTGTACCTAATAAAGTGGCTGGTGAGTGTGTGTGTGTGTGTATATATATATATATATATATATATATATATATATATACATATATATGCATGTATATTGCTATGTTATCCCAACATGGCACAAACCTTTGCACCCAATTCATTCCTATGGAAAAGAAAAACTTAATAATGACTGTACAGAAACCTTTCCTCCTATTAAAAATTGTACTGTGTACCATTCCCAAACATTCTGGTGTTGGAACAGCGTTGATACCTCACTGCAGAATGGGTTAGCAGACAAAAATCCTATAGAAAAAGAAGAAAAGAAGAAGAAGAAGCAGAAGTATACATTGTATAGAAATAGTGTTGAACATTGCTTTGCAATGCACAGTCACTAGTTAATATTCAATAGTGAATATAGAAGAAAGAAAAGTCATTAGACTGAAGTGTTTAGATTAACCAATGATAAGCGATGACCACTGTTAGAGGCCTATGACAGTAACAAATGAGAAATAGATTTATCACAGTCACAGTTATTGACTAGTGACAATGTTACAGCGTTACTGTTGCAGACACTGCTACAATTACTGACTACTGTGAGAAGCCTAAAAGCATGTCTTCTCACGGTGGAAGGACGGACAGAAACACCTGTGGATCTGATGCAAGAGTGGAGCTTGATTTTCTCCTCACTCTCAGACATGAACGCTTGAACTACTGTTTATCTGGCAGGGACAGTTTTGGTGGTCTGCCAGGTCTTGCATGGTTTTTAAGGGTAATTTTTAAACTCCAATTTTGGAAAGTCCTTTGACTTTCCCCTTCCTGATGCGAGTGGATTATCTTATATCTAATCTCCTTAAAAAAGTCTCCTGAAAAATGAAAAACTTGTACTTAATGGCTGTTTTGACTGGGAATGTAATAAGTGAAGAGTGGTCTCTGACTTTAGCACAGTACTGTATGAGCCCTTGTACGTAAGGTTTCTTGTGCTCCCACAGGCATTATTTCCATCCACTCTGAAGCATCTGGAACTGCTTAAACATACACTCACACAAATGTGCACGTACACACACACATACACACAAAAAGTCAGGCCAATCTGTCACAGGACATTTATCTTCATCCTCATCCCAAGTGCAATATACAGTGATCGCTTTCACAGATGTGCACTACACTAACAAAGCCTACAGCAACTTTCAGCAGCTCTCTCTCTCTCTCTTTCTCTCTCTCTCGCGATAAATCTTACTTATGGCAAACCTTCCAAGTCACACTGAACACGAACGAAAGCTGCACTAAGACGTATAAGCCGATTTTACTCCATAGTAACAAGAGAAACAAGTGATAAAACTAAACAAGCTATAATAACTTGGGCTCCCATTAAGTGAAAACAGCTAGAAGCAAACAGTATGGAAAGGCTCACATTTGAAATCACATTCAGTCTAGGTGCTTTAGAAATCAAAGCCCTGTTTAATGTTTCAATATGGAGGGCATTCATAACACAAAATGATCCACAGTAGGGAGACATAAAAGTGATTAGAAGGGGTGAGACGGGGCGAGGCTGGGAAAAAAAGGCAAAACTATGGAGGCGCAGGGTTTAGATTGGGTTCAGTGGTGGAGATAAGATCTCTTTTATGGATGTGAATGAGTCCAAGAGAAGAGAAGAGAAGAGAAGAGAAGAGAAGAGAAGAGAAGAGAAGAGAAGAGAAAGTAGAAAGTAAATGAGAAGAGGGATGAAAAAAAGTAATGGAAATGAGGGACAAAAAGAAGAAAGAAGAGTAGAGAAATGAAGAGAAGGGAAGAGAAGATAAGAGAGACAAAGAGAAGAGAAGAAAGAGAATAGATACAAAAAAGAAAGAGAAGATTAAGAAGAGAAGAAAGAGGAGACAAAGAGACAAGAAGAAAAGAGAAGAGAAGAGAGACAAAAGAAGAAAGAGAAGAGAAGAGAAGAGAAGAGAAGAGAAGAGAAGAGAAGAGAAGAGAAGAGAAGAGAAGAATTCACTTGTACAGTAGAAACATCTGTACTACATTTGCTCTGGCCATGACGGTAGCATTAGTTCTGTATCACTTCGACTCTTTTAATGTCCAGAGGAGCTCACTGTAAATGCTGCCAAATTTTCTCCATATGTCCACGTTTTTTCCCTGTGTTTTAACCACGTGCAGATGCTGGTCAAGTTCTCAGGTGTGGAGCATTTCACAACAAGCATTTCACGGTTGTCAAACGTAAATGCCCAATCACACATCACTCTGGAAAATGAAATGGAGATATGAGGTATCATTGGT
The DNA here is from genome assembly GCF_015220715.1 of Pygocentrus nattereri. NCBI lineage: Eukaryota > Metazoa > Chordata > Actinopteri > Characiformes > Serrasalmidae > Pygocentrus > Pygocentrus nattereri. The sequence goes on from NC_051237.1 coordinate 540,723, forward strand.
GCTCATCTGTGGTTAGTTGCTTAGCAAACATGAAAATTTGGTAAACACAGGAAGTCTGAAGTATTACATATGTATATTGTCGCTGTTGGAATCTCCAAAACGTAACTTTACAAGAGAAAGAAAAAATACTCTGATCTTTTAATGGAAGGTAATATGACAAGAGTTTATTCTAACCAGTTTTGGTACATTTTCTTGGACCATTGAACCTTGAATTTTTTACACAGTGTAAATGGACGCTGGTCAAATTATGTTACAAAAAAAACAGCGATACAAGGTGTTGCTCTCACAGCAATGCCATGCTCTCATTTTGGTACAATTTTAAAGCATCATCAATTTTGACCTGGAAGCCCCACAATAAAATGTGATTTGTGTGAAAATATGAACTCATTGGGCTGTGGAGCAGTGGAACTGGGCTTTCTGGAGTGTTTGAGCTCCATCCAATACCTGTGTGTCATGATTTGCAGTTCAACAACTAATCGTCCAACATCAGTGCCTGACCTCACTGATGCGCTTGTGACTGAATGCAATCAAATCCTCACAACAATGTTCCAACATCCAGTGCAAAGCCTTCCTAGAAGAGTAGAGGCTGTTACTGCAAAGGAGGCTCCCTATTAATACCTTTAATTTAAGAAGAAATGCGGGTGTCATAACCTTGTAGGTAACTAACTTAATAGCAGTGAGCTAGAGATCGTGGTGCTCTGTGGATAACAGTCCTTGGGACATGTTTACTCCAACTTCCACCTATTTAACTTTTCTACAAATGTGCTAAGGACATACAAATGTTTACATCACTCAAGCCTACAGCAAGTGGTAGGCCTTAATAAAGATATCAGACTCCTCCTACAAAGGTTGTGTCAGAGCGTTTAGTTTGCAGACACAGGAAGCTGATATGCCATTTTCCCCTCTCTGGGTGGGGTTACTGGGGCGGATTCATGCTCATGGTTTCACAGCAAGCAGTTTCCTCCGACAAAAAAACGGATCTCAGTTTGCACAAGGCCTTCAGAGACTTGGGCTTGAAGAGCACTGTTTGAATACTGTATGTATATCCCTACAAGATTTACAGCCTGACAGGCAAGCAGTTTCCATGTTGTAAATTGCTTGGATTCTTCTATATAACGGTAGTCACAGAATACAATCGAAGTACTGTAACCTTCACTGAAAACTTCATTTGAGTTAATGTAAGCAGAAATGAAATGAAAGAAACAAAGTGTTTCTGCAAACAGCAGGAATAAAAGATCGCAGTTTCAATACAATATTAAAAGTAAAATATATATATATTTCTCAAAAAGATTTATTTTATGATTTAATACATTCATTATTACTGTATTTTGGAAAAGGCTGATTTTAACAGGAAATTTTAGGAAGATTTTGTTCATTATAGACATTAATTGCAAAGCTCTAAATTAGACTGTTAAAATATAGCTGTGATATTACGTGGTGAGGAGGTAAGTAAGTAAACAGTAAAGCCAAACGCCATGAGAGGCCTTGCTAATATTATTGTGATTTTATCACAAGGAAGGGTAAAACTCCCTTCCCCAGAGTAACACACAGCCTCTCCTGGCTTATTGCTTTCATAAAATAGCAGTCAACGTGAAATATGATAAAATACATAGTTTTTCAGAATATAACTTATGTATTGTATATAATAATCGACATAAGCAGGACACATAGATATATAAGTATTAGCTGGGTAAGTGTGAGAGTGTGATTCTTCAAGGTTCTAGATTTTTATTTTGGGTAAAATGATGGTGAGTTCCAAAGTACTGTGTTATTAATTT
>NC_051237.1:885000-1057500 GCF_015220715.1 Pygocentrus nattereri
GGTCAAACTGAACAGCTCTGTGACTTTAAATGGCCCTGTTACAAGATACTACAAGTCTTTTTGTGAAATTTCTGCCCTGCTAGATCTGCCCCAGTCAACTGTAAGTCCTATTATTGTGAAACGGAAGCATCTAGAAGTAACAACAGTTGCTGATGAATAAATGGTATAAAGTATGCCACCACTGAACTCTGGAGCAGTGGAAACGTGCCTCGTTATCTGGCAGCTTGATGGACAAATCTGGGTTTGAATATTTTGGGGGAGACCCAGGCCTTCCCATCCAACACCAGCGCCTGACCTCACAAATATACTTTGATAGAATGGGCACAAATTCCCACAAACACACTCCAAGGTTTTATGAAAAGGATGGAGGCTGTTATAGCTGCATGCATATTAATGTACATGCACTGCAAAAAATGGTATCTTGTCAAGTAAAATAATCTTAAATATAGTCAATAAATCCAAGTTGAGATTGTGGTAAGCTTAATTAAAGATTATCTTATTTCTAGAATTTTCTTAGTATATTGGCAGATAGTATTGCTTGTTTTGATGTGCTTGAAACCAGCAAAATGATCTCCCATTATAGTGGCATAATTTTACTTAACTTTTTTTTTTTTTTTTTTTTTTTAAATTTCACTTGACAAAAATTTCACTTTTTGCAAGGTGGTTTTGGAATGGGATATCCAACAAGCTCATATAGGTGTGATGGCCAGGTGTCCACATACATTTGGATTGCATGATGTTTATTGGTAGGGTATACGCTTCCATTACTTGCTAGCTACATTGGCCTTAAAGCTCCAGTGCAAAACTAAAACAAACTTCAGACACCAAAATGTCTTGGCTGGTGGACTACACCACGGCAGATTTTTTGCTTAACTATTATTTTTCATTCACATCATTCTCTGAACTAGTCATGTATGCTTCATGTGTTAGTTGTCAAGTTCAGCAAGCAGAGAAGATAAAAAAAGGAAGAAATAAGTAAATAAATAAATAAGTAAAACAGTCAGAAAATCTTAGACTCTAGTAACCTCCGGTGACAGTTTCAGCACGCTTACACACACTTCTGCCAGTGTGTTCACACCTCACTTGTGAAAACTCTGCCTCCTCAAACTACCAACTGCTCTCCTGCCACACAACAAAAGGCAAATCTGCACTGCCAGACACAGCGCCTGAGTCACACTGTCACATCCACGTTCGCTCAGAACTCAAACTGCAGCTACTGGATCCTACGCAAACAATAAAACGTGGGGGAAAATATTTTCATCTTTAGTGATATTCACGCCCTGACCGACAGGCCCCCCATCTTTGCGCAGAAAGTGTACACGTGTGTCATGCGTTACCTCAGAGTAAAGCTCAAAAGCTGATTTTTTTTTTTTTTTTAATTCCAAACCTGTGCCTGGCAAGATTCAAGGGAAAGTCCCCATCTGCGCCAAAATAATTACCCCCTTTATTGAAGTAAAATTATCCCCCCACCAGAATTCACCAGTGGTGCCTCTGAGCCCCCCTTATCTCCACAAGTAATAAACATTCCAGGCCCTCAAGCCTCCCGAGCAGACAAGAGAGGGAGGGAGAGAAAGGCAGTTAACACAAAATATATAAAATAAAAAAAACAAATTAGGAAAAGAAAAAGTCCCCAGCATGCTCTAACCCTTTTTCTTTCATTGCTTTTAATGCAACAACTGACAATGGCTCATGTGCTTACACTGATAACACATCAGCCAGGCCTCAGCCTGTAATCCGTGCAAATACAACGAGGGCAATTTGAAGAGCTGGTGCTTTCAAACCTCAAAAATGGGCATCAAAAGTCAAGGATAGTAACCGGCCTAAAGATAACAGCAGCAGTCATATATAGATTGAAGAGCAGATTTTAAAACCATATCCTAAGGCAACCTCACCTTACAGTGCAAAAGGAAACAAAAGTGCATGAACGCATGCGCGATCGCCTGCTAGTAAAGTTTTTTTTCCCCGCTTTTATGTGTGGCCTTGCGGATGAATGCCATGCTGATTGTATTTGCAGGAGAAGTGTTTCATCGCTCTCCTTTCACATCCGTGCCCTTTCTAAACACTGAATCGTAGAAATCTGAAAAGACCACATTATCCAGAGGATTCAAGGCAATTTGCATATTCATTAGAATTAATTAAAATGCTTTTCTGCCTCCGTTTTTTTTTTTATCTTTATTTTCAATACTCGAGAGGCTGCAAAGACAAAGAAGGGAAATGATCAGAATTTGCGATTACAAAAAAAAAAGGCGGGGGGGGGGCTTGGGGGGGGGGGGGGAGGTGGGGGGTTTACGATATCTCCAGTCGAGTCTAACGTTGGGGGAAATGTTTTCATTCAAAATCAGGCAGGGCTCTTCCTGATGAGTTCTATTCAGAATTAGACAAACAGTGCGCTTTGTGAGAGACAGGCAACTCTCTAATTTGGTGGAGTTCGGCTGCCTTTTCACTGGAAAATTTGAATTTTGAATGGCCCGAGCCACATGCCTGCTCCACAAAGCCTCCTGCCTGCTTTTGTACAGGAGCCGTGGAGTATGAAGCAGTCAATCAGGGGGCTGCATAAATATACACACATGCTCGCCTGGCCCATTCAGAGAGAGCTACTAAAGGACCCCGTAATCACAAATCCCTGATTAAGATCACACGAGTCATATTAATGCATGTTCAACATTTAAAAAAAAAAAAAAAAAAAAAAAAAAAAAAATCAAGCCGTTGGGTCTCTTAGGCCACGCTTTGTGTGCCAATATACTAAAGCAGGCCCTAGTGCTTGGTTGGGGGGGTGGGGGGTGGGGGGGGGGGGTGTGTAGTCATTTTTACAGTATAAATCTGTCATGTACCTGAATGTTGCCCGACAATGGTGGGTAGTAACGCACATTTATTCTGTTATAGTTATTTAAGTAACTTAACTCTCAACCTGGGAGGCGTCATAGCTGCTCTGCAGTGTCACATAGCTGTCTAGCCCACACAGGTTCAGAGCTGAGGTGTAGCACAGCTTAAGTGGCTGGCCTTGTAAGCCTCGTAGCCTTTACAGAGTCCGTAGCCATGATCTGTCTCAACGTGGGAGGCCTTGAATGTGCTGTGTAGAGTAGCTCAAAATTCTGGCCCAGTAACCCCTGTAAGCTGTGTTATAGAGTAGGCCAAGCGGCTGGCGTGGGAAGCCTCGTTGCCTGGAATCTGGAGTCTTAGCAGCAGGGAAAGGTCCCTCGGAGCCCAGAAGGCCTCACAGCTGTGGTGTAGCATCACACAGGTGGCCAGCCTAGGCAGCTTTGTAACTGCATGGAAGTGTCCCTCAAAAAAAACCTTGCAGGTGCGATCTAGCGTTGCTCAGGCAACCAGCCGAGGAGCCTCTGAACCACAGAGGAAAGCCACTGTTGGTCGACTGTGGCATAGATCTATGTTGTGCCAGTGTACTTACACTAGAACACGGTTATTCTCAAGAACAGTAAGTTGAATGTACTTGAGGACAACTTGCTGTTATGTTTGTCATTTTTATTCAATATACATTCCATGTATTCCGTTCCACAGTTTCTTTATCGGTCATCCTGATTGGTGCCATTGTTGTCCATTAGTCACACCCCCACACCTCTGTCCAATCATAATGGTCACTTTTTATATCACTGTTTTACCAATTAAATACAGCCACTCACACATATGGTGAACTCCTGTTAATTTCACTGCATAAAAGAGGAGTTTCCTATCACTGTATAAAAGATGCACAACACTTTGTTTATTGTTGGATGCACCGTTTCTTTCTGAGCAAGAGTGTGAGCTCATTCAGAGCACATTTCAGATCAGTGAGCATCATTTATTATTGATTTGTTCAATTAGAGTAATGATAAAGTGGGAGTGATGTGTGACGTATTCCCGTTCCTGTGCTTTCTTGTCTTTTCTTGCTTTCTTTTTAATATATATAACTTTCAGCTGCGTTAGATCCTTTTAGGGTGACCATAAGTCCTCTGTTTCTAGGACACGTCCTCTTTTTGGGACCTAAAAAAACCTGTCCAGCGGGATTTCTAAATTACACGAAATATCCAGGATTCGGCTTTGCTTTCATGTTGACATTTGTTTTCTACAGTCCACTTAGTGCCGCCCTCCTGGCCCTAGTGATCACCCAATATCCTTGACATACGGCTTCTGTCGGGAAGAAAATCTCCAAATTGGTAACTGTACAGGGGAAGGAAAAAACCTACTTTACTTTTAATGCAAGTCAAAGGAACCGGAACCAGATCGGAACCAGACGTGTGATTAACAAAGACGAGCAGCTTAAATGGCAGAAATAGATGCTTCGTTTTTCATCAGCCTTAAGGGGTTAAAGAAAAAGACTAACAGGTTAACTACAGTAAATAATGACCAGTTGACTTTAATAACTATTGATCTACTAAAAACAAAGTCATGCTCCTAATATAAACAAGACCACACTGACACAGGGAGGCTGGATGAGGTCAGGAGCACGCAGGGTTAACAGCAGGTCTGCACGGTATTTCACAAGCTGATCTTCCTTGAACGAACTTTCACACTTCATCAGTCGGATGCTTTCCACATGAATGCAGATGGGCATTAGTGAATGTATTATTCTCCATGTGTGAGAATCAGTGGCTATTATAAGTCTGTGGGGTAATAACGGTATGAGCTGCTCGTAAAAGTGCAGAGACGCTGGAGTGATCTTTAGCCCCTCGTGTCTTCTCCTCTCTTCTTCACGCTTCAGCTGTTTAGCACTCCGAGGCCAGTGCCTCTGGAGAAGCCCAGAGAGTTGAGGTGAAGAGAAACATCACAGCTTGTCATGCAAAGGAAAGTGAGAGAGAGCCAGACAGTCCCTCTCTCTACCATATACACACACAGAGGTCATGGACTTTACACAGTGTGTTCATGTGCAGCACTCAGAGTAGCACAAAGCCAAGTACCTACACCATCATCATGTTATTGCAGCTTACAACATGACTGTCCTCTCACTCTACTAAATCCCTGGATGCTGGGCTGGCCTCCCAAACAAGACAGAGGGGCAAAAAAAAAAAGAGAGCAAGAGACCAACTCTTAATCTTGCCTGGTTTCACGGTGCAAAAACAGGATGTCCTTTCAACTTCAGACAGCTCACCAGACATCTGTCATTAGTTACAAGCTCCTGGATTAGAGTCACACAACATGAAACAGGGTCATTGGCTGACCACAGTATTCAAGAACTACATAAAATGGTTGTGCATAAGTTGGTACACACTTCATAGGACACCATATTACGAGAACCAATCACTCAACCTTTAGTTTGCCTCAAAAATACATTCAGATTTAAAAATTAAAAAAAAATGTTAAAAACTAAAATTAAGATGAGCAAGACTAAATGAAAAAAAAAAAAAAACTTAATAAAAAGAGATAAATAATAAAATATGTACTAGACAATAGACAATAAGAATAACAGACGATAAGAAAAGCTAAAGAAAAAAAAGAAAATAGTAAAATAAAAAAAGAGTAAAAGTGAAAAACTGAACCAACATCAAATAAAACAGTTGCAGGGTGAGGGGAGGTGGTTAGAAATTAAAACTTTAAAATGGTGGAATAGAATAGAATACAAGCAACACCCTAGCAGCCACATGGGATATAATAGCAATCCCCTAGCAACCATGAGAGTTATGATGGTAACCACTTAAACACCCCAGCAAGCTCCTGGAATACAGTAGCAACCACCTGGAACATGCTTGCAAGCACATAGCAATCATGAGACACCAGAGTAGTTGCCTAACACCCTAGAAACCACCTGGAACACTGTAGGAACGACCAGAAATACAGCAGCCACCTGGACTAGCATAGCAACCACTTAACCACTTCAAATAACATATGAACCACTTAGTAACCAAAATCACATACCATAGCAGCCACCTGGGATATTATAGCAATCCCCTAGCAACCATGAGAGATATGATAGTAACCATTTAACACCCCAGCAGGCACCTGAAATACAGTAGCAACCACCTGAATCATCCTAGCAACCCCCTAGCAACCATGACAGATGCCATTGTAATTGTTTATCAACACCCTAGGAACTGCCAGGAACATCATAGCAACCACCAGAAATATCATAGCAACCCTGAAACACCATACCAACCACCAGAAATAAAGCAATCACTTAACTTAGAAACCACCTGGAATAACACATGAACCACTTATCAATCATATAACATGCCACAGCAACCCCCTAGCAACCATGAGGAATACCATAGTAATCACTTATGAACACCCTAGAAACCACCCGGAACACCATAGCAACCACCACAAATATAGCAACCAGTTAACTTGGCAACCACCATATGAACCACTTAGCAATCATGTAATATACCATAGCAACCAAAACAAATACTGCAAAAAAATTCTGTCTTGTAAATTTTATATTTCTCCTGTTAAGATTGTTGTAAGTCTAAATTAAAACTACCTTAATTTCTAGACATTTTTTTTTACTTGTTTTAAAAAAATTATATTAAGTAAAATTCTTTCACTATATCAGAAGACAAGCTTGAAACCAACAGTTATACAGCATATATTTTATTAATTTTCAAAGAAACTTTATGCGCAGCTAACTGAACTAATTACATATACATGTTTTAATGTAACATAAATCAGAGGGACAGTGAAGGTGGAGCAGTTTGGAGATAAAGCCAGAGAGGCCAGGTTGAGATGGTTTGGACATGTGTTGAGGAGGAATAGTGGATATATTGGTCAAAGAATGTTGGAGATGGAGCTGCCGGGTAGAAGGAGAAGAGGTAGACCTCAGAGAAGGTTTATGGATGTAGTGAAGGTGGACATGGAGATGGTTAGTGTGAAAGTAGAGGAGGCAGATGATCCGCTGTGGCGACCCCTAAAGGAGGGAGGAGGAGGAGGAGGAGGAGGAGGAGGAGGAGGAGGAGGAGGAGGAGGAGGAGGGGAAGGAGGAGGAGGAGAGGAAGAAGGAGGAGAAGGAGAGGAAGGAGGAGGAGAAGGAGAGGAAGGAGGAGGAGAAGGAGAGGAAGGAGGAGGAGAGGAAGGAGGAGGAGAGGAAGAAGAAGGAGGAGGAGTAGGAGGAGAGGAAGAAGGAGGAGAAGGAAGAGGAGAAGGAGAGGAAGAAGGAGGAGAAGGAGGAGGAGAAGGAGAGGAAGAAGGAGGAGAAGGAGGAGGAGAAGGAGAGGAAGAAGGAGGAAAAGAAGAAGGAGGAAAAGAAGAAGAAGGAGAAGAAGAAGATGATGATAACAAATCAAATGCACAGCAAAATGACAACCAGAGTCTTCTGAAAGTCAAGTCAGTGACAGAATTAGGAGAGCCATTCATGTTCATGTAAATCCGTTATCTACAAACTGTACCCAAGTGTAAATGATCTGACTTCCATGGCGAGAAAGCGCGCATGTATGCAGACTAATGCAGCGAGAGCTCTTTAAACATGCCTGGGTGTAAGGCCCTTTTAGAGCAGCACTACATGGCCGATCTGCCGCGTGTCAGACGAGAACTACTCTATTAGTAATAAGACCGACAAGCCACGGTTGAGGCGAAACACAGAATTAAAGAGGTCCAGCACAACGTGTTGCGTGCAGAGGAGCAGCAAAGCACGAGAAAAGATCTGGTGGTACTTGCAAAACAAGCCTCCCAGTGATCAATTTTAATCAGCTCTCATTAGACGGGGAGACAGAGCAGGGAAGAGGAGAGAAAAGGCCACAGATCAGACTAAGTCTGCAGCTCCTCTAAAGTAGAGGGGGGCGAATGTGGAGAGACGTCCTCGCGTGATTGGGGATTAGAAACGCGCCTTTTTCCTCTCCTTCACATCTCCTTCTCTCGGGACTTGCTGCAGAAGACCATGGTTAATGTGCGTGTTCTCTCAGCAGGAAAAACCCACAGTGACCGCGAGAGAGAAAAGTAGCACACAACACCTCAGACCACTGCATGCTATTACTGCCAAACTGCTCTTAAAAGGACACTAAACTCTACCTGCTGCATCTGTACAGGACAATTAGCACAGCCAATGACTGGTGCATTTCCCAATACTTAGAACAGAAAACCACTGACTGGAAACATGGTAATAACAGCAGCCAGTGGGCAGTGGCTGAATTCAGGAGACCAGGACATTTTTGTAGAACATTTCCATGAATTAAAAATAATTGTAAAAGCTAAAAGTACTCAAATAAATCTGTGACGTCAGCTATAGGTTTTCCACAGGGAAGAATTTGTGGCAGTGAAGGGAGATTTTACATGAACCTCTGTCTGTTTTCCAAGTATAGTGATTTTTTTTCCCCATGATAAAATGGTACGATACCAATGTGACAGACACATTATTACATAATCACCTTATCACTACGATGGTGGGGAGTAACTTTTGTTAGTGCGATGTTCGTTAGTCGCTCCTTTAGGGGGCGGCGGCGAGCAGCGCGTTGGTGCGATGTTCGTTAGTCGCTCCTTTAGGGGGCGGCGGCGAGCAGCGCGTTGGTGCGATGTTCGTTAGTCGCTCCTTTAGGGGGCGGCGGCGAGCAGCGCGTTGGTGCGATGTTCGTTAGTCGCTCCTTTAGGGGGCGGCGGCGAGCAGCGCGTTGGTGCGATGTTCGTTAGTCGCTCCTTTAGGGGGCGGCGGCGAGCAGCGCGTTGGTGCGATGTTCGTTAGTCGCTCCTTTAGAGGGCGGCGGCGAGCAGCGCGTTGGTGCGATGTTCGTTAGTCGCTCCTTTAGAGGGCGGCGGCGAGCAGCGCGTTGGTGCGATGTTCGTTAGTCGCTCCTTTAGGGGGCGGCGGCGAGCAGCGCGTTGGTGCGATGTTCGTTAGTCGCTCCTTTAGAGGGCGGCGGCGAGCAGCGCGTTGGTGCGATGTTCGTTAGTCGCTCCTTTAGAGGGCGGCGGCGAGCAGCGCGTTGGGGCGATGTTCGTTAGTCGCTCCTTTAGAGGGCGGCGGCGAGCAGCGCGCTGGTGCGATGTTCGTTAGTCGCTCCTTTAGGGGGCGGCGGCGAGCAGCGCGTTGGGGCGATGTTCGTTAGTCGCTCCTTTAGAGGGCGGCGGCGAGCAGCGCGCTGGTGCGATGTTCGTTAGTCGCTCCTTTAGAGGGCGGCGGCGAGCAGCGCGTTGGTGCGATGTTCGTTAGTCGCTCCTTTAGGGGGCGGCGGCGAGCAGCGCGTTGGGGCGATGTTCGTTAGTCGCTCCTTTAGAGGGCGGCGGCGAGCAGCGCGTTGGTGCGATGTTCGTTAGTCGCTCCTTTAGGGGGCGGCGGCGAGCAGCGCGTTGGTGCGATGTTCGTTAGTCGCTCCTTTAGGGGGCGGCGGAGAGCAGCGCGCTGGTGCGATGTTCGTTAGTCGCTCCTTTAGAGGGCGGCGGCGAGCAGCGCGCTGGTGCGATGTTCGTTAGTCGCTCCTTTAGAGGGCGGCGGCGAGCAGCGCGCTGGTGCGATGTTCGTTAGTCGCTCCTTTAGGGGGCGGCGGCGAGCAGCGCGCTGGTGCGATGTTCGTTAGTCGCTCCTTTAGGGGGCGGCGGCGAGCAGCGCGTTGGGGCGATGTTCGTTAGTCGCTCCTTTAGGGGGCGGCGGCGAGCAGCGCGTTGGGGCGATGTTCGTTAGTCGCTCCTTTAGAGGGCGGCGGCGAGCAGCGCGTTGGTGCGATGTTCGTTAGTCGCTCCTTTAGGGGGCGGCGGCGAGCAGCGCGCTGGTGCGATGTTCGTTAGTCGCTCCTTTAGAGGGCGGCAGCGAGCAGCGCGCTGGTGCGATGTTCGTTAGTCGCTCCTTTAGAGGGCGGCGGCGAGCAGCGCGCTGGTGCGATGTTCGTTAGTCGCTCCTTTAGGGGGCGGCGGCGAGCAGCGCGCTGGTGCGATGTTCGTTAGTCGCTCCTTTAGAGGGCGGCGGCGAGCAGCGCGTTGGTGCGATGTTCGTTAGTCGCTCCTTTAGGGGGCGGCGGCGAGCAGCGCGTTGGTGCGATGTTCGTTAGTCGCTCCTTTAGGGGGCGGCGGCGAGCAGCGCGTTGGTGCGATGTTCGTTAGTCGCTCCTTTAGGGGGCGGCGGCGAGCAGCGCGTTGGTGCGATGTTCGTTAGTCGCTCCTTTAGGGGGCGGCGGCGAGCAGCGCGTTGGTGCGATGTTCGTTAGTCGCTCCTTTAGGGGGCGGCGGCGAGCAGCGCGTTGGTGCGATGTTCGTTAGTCGCTCCTTTAGGGGGCGGCGGCGAGCAGCGCGTTGGTGCGATGTTCGTTAGTCGCTCCTTTAGGGGGCGGCGGAGAGCAGCGCGCTGGTGCGATGTTCGTTAGTCGCTCCTTTAGGGGGCGGCGGAGAGCAGCGCGTTGGTGCGATGTTCGTTAGTCGCTCCTTTAGAGGGCGGCGGCGAGCAGCGCGTTGGTGCGATGTTCGTTAGTCGCTCCTTTAGGGGGCGGCGGAGAGCAGCGCGTTGGTGCGATGTTCGTTAGTCGCTCCTTTAGGGGGCGGCGGAGAGCAGCGCGTTGGTGCGATGTTCGTTAGTCGCTCCTTTAGGGGGCGGCGGAGAGCAGCGCGTTGGTGCGATGTTCGTTAGTCGCTCCTTTAGGGGGCGGCGGAGAGCAGCGCGCTGGTGCGATGTTCGTTATTCGCTCCTTTAGGGGGCGGCGGCGAGCAGCGCGTTGGTGCGATGTTCGTTAGTCGCTCCTTTAGGGGGCGGCGGAGAGCAGCGCGCTGGTGCGATGTTCGTTAGTCGCTCCTTTAGGGGTCGGCGGCGAGCAGCGCGTTGGTGCGATGTTCGTTAGTCGCTCCTTTAGAGGGCGGCGGCGAGCAGCGCGTTGGTGCGATGTTCGTTAGTCGCTCCTTTAGGGGGCGGCGGCGAGCAGCGCGTTGGTGCGATGTTCGTTAGTCGCTCCTTTAGAGGGCGGCGGCGAGCAGCGCGTTGGTGCGATGTTCGTTAGTCGCTCCTTTAGAGGGCGGCGGCGAGCAGCGCGTTGGTGCGATGTTCGTTAGTCGCTCTTTTAGAGGGCGGCGGCGAGCAGCGCGTTGGTGCGATGTTCGTTAGTCGCTCCTTTAGAGGGCGGCGGCGAGCAGCGCGCTGGTGCGATGTTCGTTAGTCGCTCCTTTAGAGGGCGGCGGCGAGCAGCGCGTTGGTGCGATGTTCGTTAGTCGCTCCTTTAGGGGGCGGCGGCGAGCAGCGCGTTGGTGCGATGTTCGTTAGTCGCTCCTTTAGAGGGCGGCGGCGAGCAGCGCGTTGGGGCGATGTTCGTTAGTCGCTCCTTTAGGGGGCGGCGGCGAGCAGCGCGTTGGTGCGATGTTCGTTAGTCTCTCCTTTAGAGGGCGGCGGCGAGCAGCGCGTTGGGGCGATGTTCGTTAGTCGCTCCTTTAGAGGGCAGCGGCGAGCAGCGCGTTGGGGCGATGTTCGTTAGTCGCTCCTTTAGAGGGCGGCGGAGAGCAGCGCGTTGGGGCGATGTTCGTTAGTCGCTCCTTTAGAGGGCGGCGGAGAGCAGCGCGTTGGGGCGATGTTCGTTAGTCGCTCCTTTAGAGGGCGGCGGCGAGCAGCGCGTTAGCGCGATGTTCGTTAGTCGCTCCTTTAGAGGGCGGTGGAGAGCAGCGCGTTGGGGCGATGTTCGTTAGTTGCTCCTTTACAGGGCGGCGGCGAGTCGTGCATTTATTTGTGCTAGAACTGTTTCAATCTTTAATTGGAAGCAACAACATGAGAAGTATCTCATGTAAGTTAGTAGGTTAGAAAGCAAGATATTTAAGTTGGCTACTTTAGGTTTGCACTCTAACAGCTGCACACAGTGAATCTTCAGCTAAAATTTTACAATTTTGACCAGAAGAATGGGCTAAAAATGCTGAAATATTTCTTTAAGCTTTCAAAAAAAAAGTCAGTCACTTGGTTTAAACCCTTCATATACAATTCAGAGAGTGTGCAGTCCTGTTTTTGGCAGTGTACTGTACTTCAAGGCTGGAGCCATATCTATTATGTGTTCACTCAGCAAGAAAAACCCACAGCAACCAAGAGAAAAGAATAACATGACACTTAGAAAGGCCTCACTGTGCCATTACTGTCAAACTGTTCTTAAAAGTTTCAGAGTTATGTCCAAATTACTGACAAAAACATGAGGCCTGCTCTGGGGTAATGCAGTCAGAGTAAAACCTGAACATGTGCACAGCTCACACAGTGTCCAGTCTCTTCACCTGGCACTGCACCATACTTCAAGACTGGTACAAGCATCTAGCAGCGGCGCTGGTATGATTGGGCACTGAGGCTTAGGCGCTCCTGCTTTTGTTGCTGGCCCAACCAACATTAAATCTTATTAATGAATGCACTCAGTTAATATAGGACATTCACAATCACATCACTGACATCAAATACAACACAGGAAATCACAGAGCTGAAATTAAAAGCATTGTGCTGGTAAAAAAAAAAAAAGCAAAGACGTCTAACAAAATGAAAGGTACTGCATTAAACTGCTATATTATGGCATTTTCATTGTTATATGACAACAAAAGCACAAGAAATGACTGCAATATACAATAACATGTAACCAAAAAAAATACCGCTACATTTTTTGGGGAACAATTGCTCATTATGATAATTATGACAAATCTATGATTGTATGTGTATTTTATCCCATTTTATATTTTCACCATTTTCTAAAAACCAACAAGCCATGTGATGTCGATTACAGTGATTTTATCACAGTTAAGGTGGTTTTGCTCTGATCTGAGTGCTTAAAAAGCTAGTGATAAAAATCACAGCAACCCATGGCCTCAAGGGCTGTACGGCTTCCAAAAACCATAATTATGAAGTAGTTGCCACGTTCCTAAACTTCTGAATAGGACAAAAGCTCATCAGAGAGATCATCGCTCTTCCAAGACTATCCCCACCCTATCCAGCCATGTGCAAAAGTTTGGGCACACCTGGTAAAATGACATTTTGTTGATTTAACTGAAAATGTTTACACCCCTGCTGAAAACCCACTTCCACAGATTTTAACGCACATTTTTTCCCCCATTCATTTATTGATCAAAGTGATCCAACACCATACAGCTTGAGTGCCAAAAGTATGTTTCTAGAGTTAGCGTTGTATAGGTGATGAGGGTCAGGAAGTTCAATCAATAGGATGACAATCAAGTGCGAGTGCAGCTGACCCTATCCTATTTAAAACACATCAATCTGAGTCTTCACTGTCAAAGTCTGGCCTTTACCACTTACGTTAGTGCATGCCATGTGTCAGTAGAATGAGATTTCCAAGGACCAATTTCCAAATATTTGCCAAAGCTCATTAGGCTGGAAGATGTTCTGAAACAGTTTCAGAAGAGTGTGGACTTCACCGGTCCACTGTCAGACAGTGTAGAAATGGAGGAAATTCAACACCACTTATCCTTCTCAGGAGTGATCATCCAACAAAAATAGAGCAAGTTGTAGAATATTCTGGGAGATCACAAAGAACTCCAAGGTAACATCTAAGGATCTCCAGGCCTCTCTCACACTGGTCTCTGTTCATGAGTAAACAACCATGCAAACTGTAGAAATGTGTTTAGTGTTGTGTTATGTCATCATATTCTGTATAGTGTGTCTGTACTCTGACTGCATTTCAAACATTCTTCTGCCTATTCTTGTTCATCCCTACATGGTCACGTCCATCACACCCATCACTTGTCATGTATAGGCTGAGCCTAATCTTGGCAACAGTCCAGCTATAAAACTGCATCAGCCCATTGTCTTATGGGCTGGCTAGGTGTTTGGTACCTGCACGCAAACAAATAAACACATCACTTCTCCAGACATCAGGCTGGTTCCCCTGGTAGAGTAGGTTATCCTCCTCTTGTTGCCTGAACAGAGGGGAAGACTGGTAGTGTTACCATAAGCCCATGGCAAGAGAGACGTCTAGCACACTTCCCAAAAAACACCTGGTTCAAAACAGTGGTGGCAGTATCAGTCTGTGGCTGTTTGCAAGCTATCCTGGTCCTACAGCAACAAATGATTCGACAGGGTTATGAATTTTGGATTGTTTCAAGAAATTCTACAGCAGAACGTCCAGGCATCCATCCGTGAACCTCAGAAGAAGATGGGTCCTGTAGAAAGACCACAACCTTAAAACCACCAGTTAGTCTACAAAGAATGATTAAAGCAAGCAAAGTGCTATATGATGGAGGATGAAGGATCCAGTAGAAACGCTGAGGCAGAACCTAAGGAGTGGTGTTCATGCGAGAAAGCTCACCTACATAACACACTTGAAGTACTTCTGTAAGGACGATATGCCAAGATTGCACGTTGACTCCAAGTCAACATGCAGCGCTAATCAACAGTTACAGGAACTGTTTGGGTGAAATCATTGCTGCTCAAGGGGTCACACTGGTTACTGAAAGCAGAGGTTCACATACTTTTGCCAGCAAAGACATTTAAATCAGTTTCTTAATAAAATAATGAAAAACTACACTATGTGGCCAAAAGTTTGTGGACACCTGCTCATCCAATGTTTCATCTGACAAGTTTTAAAGAGTTGCTACAGTAACTGTCAACTCTTCGGGGAAGGCTTTACACTAAATGTTGGAACATTGCTGTGAGAATCTGATAGGATGATTATTTCTGGATCAAAAAGGCCACTCCAACTCTCAACAACTCCACATCCCAAAAGTACTGGTTGTTGCTCCATCACAGTAGAGAATGCAGTTCCACTGCTCCACAGCTCAATCCCAGGGAGCTTCATACCAATCTAGCCTACTCTCGGCCTTGAACATGGTAACCTTAGGCTCATGTGCGGCTGCTCCACAGCATCATGTTCTATTGTCGGTGCTTTTCTATGGAGATTCTACTGTACATATAGAGGGGGCATTATTCTGAGCTGTATATGTCTGTTTTCTTCAGTTATGAGGTCAATACTTAGCTAATGTCAGTAATGGTTGCCACTTTATTGTAGCCCCTTGTCTGCAGGACTGAAATTCAAGGATCATCCTACCCGTGGATTTATCATGCCCATCCAGAACAGCAGTCCTGGCGCCACTACTGGCTTCAAGCTTCCATCAGCTATGATCAGACAGAGCAGAACACAGTCCTTAAGAGCCTTAATCAAGGCGAGCTAAGGATGATGCCAATGATGTCACTGGAAATCCAACATGCTGGCCCCCAGGGCGAAAGCTAGAAAAAGAATGAGAGCCAAAAGATGCTCAGAATAAATATACACATTCAATCAGGAGCGAACAAAAAACACCTTCAAATTCAATATAAAATGTGATTTTGGAAAAACAACATACTCCCATGAGCCACATTACTGGAGGGAAAACTAATTCAATTAAATGATCCTAATTAGATTTTCTCCGACTCCCCACTCATCTACGCAATAGCGGCGCAATATTTCCAGCTCCTGGATTTGCCGTAAGAGACGAGATTCAGAGAAATGTCATCTCTTTCCCTGCAGAGAGCCCAGTGACTCCTCCCAGGGGACGCCACTCCAAGCAGCTTAAAAATAATAAGAGACAAGACAACTGACGGGACCACAAGTGAGTCCTTTAAAAACCCTCAGTGAGGCTGCTGGGCCGGTTTGGCCTGGTGCTCATGCACACAGCTGAGGCAGGGTGAGGGTGCCAGTAGTGCTGCGGTGGGAAGCGGCTGGGCTCCGGGTTCACAGGCTGTTTTTGTTATTGCACACCGCCGTGACACGGCACGTAAAAGGTCACTCGAGTGTTTGTATGGGCACAAAGAGGCAGAAAACGCCCCCTCCCCCCTCAACAGTTACACCACAGTGTGAGCAACTTCGATGAGCTCAGCACAAAACAGACAGATGATTCATATCTGCAGGCCGGCGAGGCGCTTTGCTTCGGAGCTGAAAGCAGCGTTGCATGAATAACCAGCTGAGTGGTTTCGTGTTAGTGCTGGAAGAAAATGTTTCATGCATATTCAGTGTTCAGAATTTTCTGGTGACTGTTTCTCACAGCAGAAAGGCCGCCGTCCAGCACATCCTACAAAGAATCTCTTTGAATAACTGTTTATACCCAAGGCAGCGCAACAGCAGCATTCCAAGAAATCCCACGTCTGTTACTTAGAGGAAATGCTTGAGCACGAAGTCAGCTGTTACAGCTCCTTTCACCTTAATGTTATTTGATGCATGGAGCTTTGCCCCCGCTCTTTTCTTTACTGGAAGCTTAGTCCAGGCCTTTTTCTGGGACAGCTCTACTGCTGGTCCGTGGTCGAGTGGTACGATCTCCGCTGAGGTCGCACACATGGCTGACATTTCTGTACTGACTGAAACATCATCTTGCACACATAACCGCACTTGTCTGTTTAAACAGACACCAGAACTAGCAGAGGGTCCACTTTGCACATGCTCCATTTAAATGACACTGGCTGGATTTCCTTTTGTTTTGCACATTAATCAGTAGCCAAGTTTACATGCAGCCTAATGACCCATTAATAATCCAACTTACAGCTCAATCGGAATAGAATATGTATATGTATACACTTCACACAGAACAGACTAGTCTGAATACAAGTTCTGTCTGACTGAACGAGGTGGCTAATCCTGTAAATAATCCGTTAAATAGAGGAATAATAGCTGTGTAAACACCTGTATCTGATTACATACCCTATCAAAGTTTAAGTTCGTTAAGTTGTGTTGAGTCATAGCAAAAGTTCATACCGTTTAACATGGTCTACAGAGGAGACGAAGTTTATGCTCTGATCTTTAAAGGACGGTGGTGGGACCGACGTCCAGCTTCTGCGTCTCAGAACACGACGTCTTCCTCTCCGCCTTCTTTAATAAGGACATATGAAGGACGTTTTCCTGAGTGACATTTTAAAGCAATTAAACAAAAGCACTGCTCACTGCTGCTCATCTCACTCTGACTAGGCTCATATGATGCTTGTTGCCAACGTCTACACTAAATGTTCTACACGGATCGGATTACTTGTGGTGCACACAGATTTTCCATCAGATTGTTGAATAGAGTGAACATAAAACACGTCAGAGTTAATCTAGTCAGAATGTGATCAAACGAATTGGCAAAAGTCTTTAGTTGAAGGAAACACTGGATGTGTTTACATGCACCGTTATGCAGTAACAAGTGTGACAAGACATACAGTGGGGGGGTGATTTACCTGTTCCAGTTTGCAGTTTTTCCAGTGACGAGTAGAAAAACCTGTTTATTTATATTCATAAACTGATGGATACCCATCTATTAAAAAAAAAAAAAAAAAAAAAAAAAAAAAGTCACCAGAAACAGCTGTAGCTGTCCTTACTGAGGACGAATTGGCGTTTGTGGATACAGCCAGTACATTTGAATTTTACCACTGGATGCTGTGGTTTCCCAAGTGGTGCTTGTTATGTCAACTTTCCCCAGAGGTTTCAGGTGGCAAAAGCAGCACTCACCACTTATAAATGGAGTGGAAACCACGCTCACAGGGCACAAATGGCATGTGTGCCCCAGCATACTGAATACCGGAGGGCACCCAGGAGTCACTCTCACCATTATTAGCTCTCAGTAGAGCAGTTTTGACAGCCCTCCGTCAGCTGTACATAGTAGTCCTAAGAGTTCAAACATGTCACCATGCCCCATTTAATGAGGACTGAAGTTGTCCCACCTTGCTGGTGCCCACCAAACCCCTGCAAGAGCCACTGGAGAAAAAGGTTCTGAGAGGATTTAAGGCCAAACACGTGACTTTTGTTCCTGCAACCTCAACACATTTAAAAAAAAAAAAAAAAAAAAAAAAAAAAAAAAAAAAAAAAAAAAAAAAAAAAAAAAACTGTTTCCATCATTTTTCACATTTCTCCATCGACAAACCAACTTTCACATCACCCAAGAGTAAGAACTTTATTTGAATATATTTGCTTTATTTGCACATTTTTTCCCCCAGTCAGGTTTTTTGATGTGCATCTTCAAAATTCCCAAAAGGAGGTGGGCAGAAAACCTGCAACTGAAGAATAGTACCAGTAAAAAGTTTGAATTCTCTTGAATGTATGCTTCTCAATCTAAAAGGCCCAAAGATGTTTCAATGAAACTACCAGTCAAAAGTGGACATATCTAAAGAAATATGCATATTTTTTATCAATTTCTTCCAACAAATTATCTGTGTCCAACTCCCACCAGCTAGGTAGTCCCTCATCACGATATTACCACACAGGAAGGGTGAAGACCAGCACATGCTTTCACTGTATCAGATGGCTCAACACACTAAGAGGAGAACACTAACTGCCAATTCTCGTATATCAGCTAACAGACGACTTCATCGGCAAGCATCAGGCTAAGTGACGACGGGGGACAGCGAAGGGTCATGAGTCACAGTGAGGACATGCTGTGGCATCAAAAGCACCTCAACAACCCAACAAGGTTTCGGATTTTGATTCAAATAAAACCCGTTTCAAAGACAAACATACTGTTAAAAATGGCTCTTTAGTACTGGAGAATCTTCAGAGGTGGCTCCTCATGAGAGAATGTGTGAAGGGAAAGGGAGGGATCATTTCTGAAAAAACGATGAAATGTTTAGATTTCCAGAGAATGCATTTAAAGTTGCATTGTTTAATCTTTTTTGTTCAGATTGAAAGAAGAAATATTATAATAAAACAATATGGTGTGTATGTGCTGCTGTGATTCATCCTGCGCAACCCATATTGCAAACCGTTCATCTGCACATTTTCACCAGAGCGGTCTCCAAATCTCCAAAACAGTGTAGCCTAATGTCTTATTCTAAAATGTCTAAGCAGTTTTGACAAACTGTACAATAATGGCATCAATCCTCCCCCCACCCCACCCAAAAGTATAATAAACCAAATTGGGGAGAAAAAAAAAAAAAAAAAAAAAAAAAAAAAAAACACACACACCACCCACACCCTTGGACCCTTTGAATAATCTAAAACAGCCTTTTCACTTTAAGCTCAGCACATAATCCACACATGCCACTTCACAGTCATGTCATATTCTCCAAAAACAAAGGACCCATCATGACTAGGCGTGTCCAAACTTTTGACTGGTACTGTATGAAGAGAGTCCATGCCACAAGCTCTCAAATGAGGCCGATAACTTGGATGGAAAAGTCGGGCAAATGTGCGCGATTGTGTCACGATTCAAGTGGTCAGGACAGCTTGCAACAATGTGTCATGGAGTGGTCACTTACGGACTAGTCATTCCTTTCCCACCACTGCAGAACTATTACCGGCACACGCGTATGGAGAGATCTTGCACTAAAATAGCATCTTATACAAAGCGTTTGTTGAGCTTCTGTTTGATGTAGTGTAGTTTTACTTTGCTCCAGTTCAAGTGTGTGGTTTCGTCTTCAACTCCGTCATTTCTCCATCAAGCTTTGGTTTGTGTCCAGCGCTGGGTGGCCATGGTCAGGGTTACTCTACAGTGAACTAGCTTTTGTGTGGTGTAAGTGGGCTGTATAAAGAAAGACACAAAGATGACCCATGATTACACCAGTTTCCCACCACTTTTAATTGCTATTTATATGATGAAGCAAACTTATTGGAATTGACCTATCCATGCTCCACCCACAAAAGCTTGGGGCCCACTGGTGGCCCCTGACCATTTAAAGCATTAAACAGTACTGTGCTGAAGTCAGAGACCACCATGTAATTAGTTCATATATTGGCAGTCATTAACTACAAGCTATTAATTTTTTTCAGGAGACATTTCTGATGAGATTAGATACGAGACGACCTACTTACATAAGGAAAAGTAAAAAAGTCTTCAGTTTCCAAAAATGGTTAAACATGGAAAATTGAAGAGCTTACCACTGTGCAAAGTCCTGGTAGACCACCAAAAGTGTTCATCACACTGCTTCAGACAGAGGGGGAAAAAAATTAAATAAATAAATAAATAAATTACAATCGTTACAATCCTTCCACTGTAAGATGCCAACGCCGTGCTAGGAGTCTGAAATGACATGCAGCTATCAAGAAGCCATTAAAGAAAGACAAAAAAAATAAAAAATACTGGCAAATCAAATGAAGAAGCTGCTGGTGCTCTCAGAACAATGAAGTGACCACCCCAGAGTCCAGACCTCAACAGCACTGAAGGTGTTTGGATTACTTTGATCGTGAGAAGCAGAAAATGCAACAACTTCTAAGATTGAACTTGTGCGCAAAAGTATCCCTGCAAATTTATTTGAAAAACAAAGCGAGTCTCCTGAAAAGAACGGAAGCTCATAAATAAAGCGTGACACTGAACTCACACTGGAAAACGTGATCTTTAGTTGAAGAGGATTCGGTGTAGTTTCCTGTTTTCTGCACCAGCTGCTCACGTGACGTCGTGACTGCGGTCCTCATTAACGGCTTTTAAATATTAAGAATTTCCACTTTCTTTATAAGTCATTTCACAGCCGCTGCAATTCTATGAATTTGTTCATTGCCAAAGTGATGTGGCCGGTACGTGAGATACTGTCATGTGCAAAAGTTTCAACTCATGTTTTGTTGATTTTCTAAGCCAATAGAAGTGAACACATCCTCTAAACAGAACACATCCGCACATTTTACTGCACAATTACTGTTTAGTTGCTGACAAACACGAGGGAAAATTTAACAAAAGGCTGACATTTTATTTTCTATTTTACATTTATGTGTAAAAATAAATTGTGAAATTGTGCAACATTTGCAGAAAAATGTCAAAGCTTGTTTCCTGTTCCTGTGTGTTAATTTCACTTAAATCAGCAAAACATGCCATTTGACTGAGGGCGTACTAATGTGTGCATACTGTATATGACATTAGCAGTCACTGTTGGAAAAATGCTGCCACTGTTGCTCTCGCTGGACATTGGTAAACACTAAACTACATTCACGCTATGGAAATCATGTGATTTTCATGTTTAGGTTCATTCAAATCCTACATTCACATAAATACAACCGTTAATGAAAGTTCAAAATAGTCTCTGCCAAAAAACGTCTGCGCCGAGTTAGTTGTCATTTTTTCACATGATTGAAAAACACCAGTTTCACATGATCAAAATGTCACGATGGAACCAATAGAAACTGTCCAAAATGACTTGGAATCTTCTTGTTCCAATCACTTCCATTCAGTGATGGAACAAATATTCTGATGAAGCTTATTACATCAACCATAAGCAGAGAAGCTTCAGTCATTGCTCACAGCTGAAAAATAGCAATGTATAAACCACTCCTTGATGTTAAAGACCCGCCTCTGCCCACCCCTCCCACGTTTTTTTTTTCCCCCTGACTTTTTTGGCATCTCCTTGCTGCCACCATGTCCTCGCCACCACACTCCAACAATGAGCATGTTCAAGTAAAGCAAACAGCCTCAAACACCACTGTGACCGCAGTGCACAGGGCCTGGCACACTGTTAGCTTGGGGAAAAACCCTGTGCACCAGTTTACTGGACACTGCAGCTAGACCACATGAGTTGAAACCATGCATGTTTAAACACACAGTGTAAACTCTGTGCCCTCCATCTGAGAATGAAACGGCCTCTGATGACAGAGTGGGGAAATTCAAGAAGCACTGGGCTTCTTCTCACATGCACACACTGTCGCTCTGCCACAAAAAAACCAAGACGAAATGAATGCCAGAATGCATCACTCTTGGGTGAGTCAGAGGGTGACAAGAGAAGCTTCAAAGAAGCCACTGGCCCAGCCACACCATTACGCACACCACTGCTTATGCTGACCAAACAGCAGAAAACCAACACCTGAGGTAGAACAGGCAGAACCTGCTGGGGGGGGTACACGGTCCAACGACAGGCACATTGCTGAACATGAGGAAACTAGAACAACGTAAGCCGGTTGAAGGCCAACGCCTGAGGTCACAAACGTAGGCCTTGGCTGCTATTCGAGCATGCATAAACACCAGGCAAAGTACAGCAGGAATAACTCCCAACAAACAGACCAGCCTCTATAGCCGCTTATATAATGCACAAAAGCAGCAGACACTCAGGAAGCTGGGGGAAGCGCCAGACCTACACTATACATGCAGTAAACAGGTCAGCTGTCGTGTCAAACATGGCGTATGTAAGCAGCCTTACAGCTTGCCTGGAACGACAGGGTGCAGTCTTGGTCAAACACAGTTAACGCACACATGGGTCCCCCCTGAGGGTTTCAGCAGCTTGGCTCATGTTCAAATTGTGTGTGTGCAGGCAGGCTCGCTCCCAACACGGAAGGCCAGCCAGTCCCCACACCACAGCACATCAAAAAGCATTTTTTTTTATTCAACTAAACCGTATGCAACGTCATATTGTCGCCGTCACAAAACCAAATATAAAGACTATTGAAGCGATTCACGATACATGTGGACAAATGGAAAAGCTTTCAAATGCTATTCAAAAGCTGAAATTCACAAACATTCATTTTTGGAAGTCACGCTACACAAATATCGTAAGATTTAGTAGAATGATAAATGAATAAAAAGAACTGCACAATAGGCCGACATCCGCAAAAGGCTGGGAGATTGAGAAACGGTCAAATTGTGAACAAGAACACCCGCAAACCTACTTTTCTTTGGCTTGAGGCTTGAATGCTGAACGCAGAGTGACAGACCGTCAGTGGCGTTCATGCCGTCATGCACACACAGCACATGGGCGTTGGGTCGCTTGACTCATCTAAAGGTGGGTCATGAGCTTCGTTTTATTGCGTTATTTATGGTCTTGCTAAAATAATGCTGTCGACAATGTAGGTTCATAATTACAACTGCAGCTCCTTCAATTTGTGATTTTGATATAAAAATGATTTAATCTTTCAGCCCTAGTTACTGTTCAGTTACGGCACCATGCTTGTTATTTAAAGTCTGTATTCAACACTCTTGGGCCTCGTGATCAGCTTGGTTCTATAGGTTATTAGTGATTTCCTTTGTCCAAAACAGGCAACGCTTACGGACATTCAAAGCTTGCCAAGATTCAGGAGGAAGATAAAACCCTGGAGACTGAAGTCAGAGCAGCCTCCAAAGACAGGAGCAACACTTAGTGAGCCAATACAGCTCCGTTTCTCTGGACTGAGTAAAAGGAGACAGATCATGCTACCACAGCTAAAGAGTTTCTGTTGAGCTTTAAATGTCTTCAACTTGACCGTTTTCAGTAAAGGCCCGTGCTTCCCAGCTTTGGTCTTAGTGATTCTGTCCCAGCACAACCTTTAGGTATATGAGAGTCAAGAGACGAAAATCAGACGTGGTTAATTCTGGCTTGATCATCCGCAATGATGATTTTAACTGGTGTGCACAGTTAAAGAGTGGAAAAGGGAAGGAAGGAAGGCACAAGAATGTAAATAAAGAAAGAAAGATCAAGAAAGAAAGAAAGATCAAGAAAGAAAGAAGGAAAGAAAAAGAAAGATCAAGAAAGAAAGAAATAAAGATCAAGAAAGAAAAAAAGAGCAAGAGAGAAAGAAAAGCAAAAACAAAAAACTAAGAAACTAAGAAACAATGAAAGAAATGGATGTTTAAGGAGGAGTTTTTAGGACTGGAGAAAACCCCGGTGATGAAATAATGTGAAAACCAACAAGTGAGCGTAAAGCTAAACTCCCTCACACACACACACACACACGCACGCAGCAGAGGTTCTTCAGGTCTAACCTGCTCCTGATCACTGCCTACAGTGCTACACTTAACACTGCCAGCTTCTGACACGCGTAGAAAAAAAAGACCGAGATTCATCCCAGACTGGGTTTCTCAGGTGTGGTGGTCAATAAGGACTCCGATTAGTTGATCAGTGCATAAACAGGGGATTTCTCAGGATGTGTATTAGTAGCTTTGGGGAGCCTGTGGTTCCTGCGCCTCGGTGAACGCACTGGAACATAGATTAAGAGGGGAAGAACAGCATCATTATGGTTCTGCTCCCTCGCCTGAGCTTTTTGAAGCCTTAGTCTCAGCTCAGTGCTTAATTATAAATGTAGCCTGAGGTGGCGAGAGATGAACAGAGGTGAAAATGTATGGAATTCCTTTTCTCCACCTTCTCTACACCAGACATCACGGTACAAAGTATTTATAAGACCCAATGGAGTGAGACACATTTATGAAAGGGGGTAAATCTGACCTCAATCTGATTCTTTAAGGAAAAATTCAATTCAACAAAATCTTAACTTTACCACCAATTATTTGATTTTGTATAATTGTATTTATTTATATTCCTTGATCATTCACATGTTGCTTGCCACTGTATCTACTATCCAAGAAAAATTCGTAGTCTCTGCCATTTAGCTGTGTGTGATTCTACAGGCTGTAAGGTTTCTTTTGGTGTTCAATGCTGCATCACACTGAGCAAATGTCCCGCCCCTCTCTAATAACCACACCCACTCACCCAGCCTTCCTAATTTTACCACTGCAGATGTTTCACCGGCGTCTCTGCTGGACAGAACCATGTAAAACAGTGAAGTAACACCACATATCAAACATCACGTTTCTGACTCGGAAGACTCTTCGTTGATGTTAACAGGCCAGTTGTGGGTAATTTGGACCATATTCTCCATCAAGTATCAGTAATACTCAGTTTAAACATTTAGAGTCAACATCTAAAAATGTAACGTCCAAAGTAATTAAAGCCTGGATTTCTATTACAAGCTTCAAGTGCCCGGATTTAATCTAGAGCTGCAGTAAAACGCAAATATTCACCACCGTTAGCTAGATCCTAAAGGAACACTGAATGGAAAGGAAGAAAGCAAGGACGAAAAGGAAGGATGAGAGGAAAACAAAAAGGGGAAAAATCGAAGGAAGGACAGGAAGAAGGAAAGACAAAAAGGAATGGAAAAAAAAGAAAAAGGAAAAACAGGAAATTAAAGAGAAAAGCAGTTACAAAAATTCTTCCTTCCCCTGAAAAGATGAAAGGTGAAAATGAGAAGGTGAAAAGACAGGAATAAAAATTGAGAAAAAGAAAAAGGGGGGGGGGTTAAGGAAAGAATGAAGGAACAACACTGAGAACCCCATTAGCAGGCTAGCAGAATTAGTATTACATTAGCAGTGGCAAACATTCAATTCAACTTTGTCATTATACAGTACAGGGTAGTACAGTATAACTAAACACTATGGGGCGACTTTTCCAGTACAGTAATAAGATGCGCAGTAAACAGTGCAGAAACTATAGACAGTAAAAGACAGACAAAATGTGCAGAGTCAGTAGGTACAGGTGTCAAACGTAGACGAGATGTGCATAGGCACGTGTTATAGGTGTACTGGACGTATAGACAGTTAGGGCACAGTCAGATATTCAAGTGTATCAGGTATGACAGAAATGTGCTGGTGAACTGCAGTACAGTAAATGCAGAAGTACCAGTGGTGTAAACAGTGATCTGTATATAAAGTGTACAGTGCAGGTGGAGAGTAGCAGCATAATGTCCAGGTAACATCTTACAGTAACAGTATAAACATATAAATATACTAGAAACATGTAAAGAAAAGCTACAAAGCAAATGGTTTCTGAACTGAACACTACTCTATTGGCGTTGGGCTGATTTTACGACCGTATCTGGCTCTCAGCATAATCAAGCTTACCGGAGTAGGTTAACACCGTCATAAACAAGCTTTAAAACCCACTGCAGCCATTGTTGAGCTCTCCACCATGGCACAATAGCCACACTCATACTCCGCCTGCTCCACCGAGACGGCCAATACGAGCAACACTCATTAGCAAACAAAATGAACACCCTGAAAATGACCTTTTCTTCACAGAAGAGTAAATGACAGGGCAAAATACATTATTCAAAGACTGAATTAAGGTGGTCTTTGTTTAATACACTTTCCAAAGAGCACAGAGTTAATTAAAATAAAACAAGAGTAAAATGTGTCTCATTCAAAAGGCACTCAAAGCATTTCATCTCCGAGGACTACGCTCCCATCACAGACCCGAGTCACAGCTCTGATCCTCCTCTTTGACTCTCTTCAGACACTGACCTCAAAGCTAAGGCACCACGTTAACCCACACTAAGCTCCAAACTATTTAACAAGGCCAATCTCTGACCTCGCCGCTAATGTAATGAATGCATCTCTGTTTGGACTGTTAAGTGAGATTGATCATGCTGATCAGCTCCACACCCATCACAGCCAAGCCCAATTTTTCATCCTTATGAAAAGTATGACAGAACATCTACGCACGCAAAAAGCTCCTTGATTGGAAACAGCTTGCACATCCTCGTCCTGATAGCATGCAAATGTATTCTCCTGGTCATATTGATACTTTGCGTAATGAAATTAATTGCAATCAGAGCCCGCCTTCTCCTCGCGCAAGGACGAAGGCAATTAAGGTCACCTATTGGAGTAACCTCAGTGAAACAGCTCCTATGCAAATGAGATGCAAACTGAAAACTAGT
This sequence comes from Pygocentrus nattereri, assembly GCF_015220715.1. NCBI lineage: Eukaryota > Metazoa > Chordata > Actinopteri > Characiformes > Serrasalmidae > Pygocentrus > Pygocentrus nattereri. Next base: position 911,115 of record NC_051237.1, read on the forward strand.
TAATTTGGCCTCTTGACATTCCCAACTGGCTCAGTGTATGCAAATCACATGCAAATGACACCAGCAGGCTGTGTTTCCCAAAAAAGAAAGAGGGTTGAGCTCTTCTCTCCTGATATCTGCAGGTAGGCCAGGAGAGAACATGGGGGCAGAGCACAGAAAGCTCTGGCCCATATGCAATGGCTGGCTCAAGTGAAGCATCGCACAGACAACAGCTGGCGTGTCTGAAGTCGCCATGAGTTCAAAGCCCAAAACACAACGAACACAACCGACATCGGTCTTCCATTAAAGTGACTGCTTGGCCAGAAATCAAATTTATGCCGTTTTCCCCAAATTGTTCAGTGTCTGATGTTTGCTTCTTTGGTCTTGCACTTGAGCTAGGAGGCTAATGTAGCTAAGCAGTGAAAGCTTATGGCAAAGCAACCTGCTGGTTGTGTTAACACTTCAAACCAGAATTCATATTGCCATCATTTTTGAAAAATGATTAAAATCTCACCAAAAATTAAATTTTCTTCAAGATGTCTGCATAATTAAATGGGGGAAGCGTAAACAAGTGTCAGAGTGGTTTGATGAGAAGTGGTTCATTTGTAGAGAAAATGACTGACCGATTTATTTACAGTGGCGGTGATGGGAACCAGGGGTCATGACGGCTGTAGACGTGTTATTTAATATCAAAAAACCACATAACATACACAAGCCTTCTGAGGTTTTCACATGACTAATTTAGTGGTAAATCTGGGGGAAAAAAAATTATATATACATACACACACACACACACACACACACACACACACTTTTGTCCGAACTATTGCTTTAACAGTAGACCGGCTGAGAGAAGGGTGACGAAGTGAACACAGCCTTGCAGGAGCGTTTGTTTTGCACCAACGGCTTGTGAACAAGATTACTATTCACGAGGATATAAACGAGCAGCGTATCCTGCGCGGTGACAAAGGAGTAGAAAAAGGATCAGGCCAACTAACGGACCACACAACAGGACAGCACTGCAAAACAGTGGCATGCCAATTTACACTGTCCTACAAGCAGCTGCTCCTGAAGCAGGGGGCACACATTACCTCATCTACACAGGCCTGGGTCATCTGGGGTGAGGGGGGGGTGATGGAGCAAGAGTATTCCACTGCAGCTACACACAGTACAGCAAAAGCCAACTCAACTACAGCCTGAACTCAAAGGACAATCATCTGCCACTTCCTTCCAAAATCGAACAGCAGGAGCGGGGGGGTCATTTTACTCCATATAAGAAACGACCACAGAACACAGCATGGATTTCCACAGTTCAGAATTCAATAGATATTGAGGGCCTTTCCCACGTTCTCCAATGGAATCTTCAGTCTTTTACCATTAGGATGAGTCAGGAGAGGAATACCAATTCATTAGAGTCAGAACTACGGGCAAGGAAAACTCCCACCGGCTTAGAAAAATCATTCTGAAAGAATTGACTCACTCTTGATGGCCACTTATGCATCCCACATATTCATTGGAAAATTAAAATAATGAAAAAGCGCATTTGTAACGGACTTAGCACACATACTGTTGTGCGAAGATGTGGAAAAAAATATTGGGGTGGGCGGAGCTAGCTTATGTAAAGCATTCTCTCAAGTGTCCTGACAAAATGCCCCTTTTTCAGAAACCTCAATTTGTCACTTCACGCTGACAAGTGGCAAATATGTCTGATTGGTTCATTAATCAGACTGACCGATTTTTTGTTGTTTTTCAGCAGTTTAATGAATAGAAAGAAGCAGAGGAGATGAAGTCAAGCACCCAAGGGCACAGGCAGGCTTTCATTTACTTTTGCATGCAGCCATCTCACTAGCTCATTTCAGGCTCTGAAAGGCATTAAACACAGCAAAAAATAGGAAGTTGTCAAGTAAAATTCTCTTAAATCTAGTCACTACAGCCAATGCGTCTCCTGTTGAGACTGTTGTAAGCTTTAGATTAAATTATCTGGCACTACAGTGAGAATTATACTTTAATAAAATTACTTAAATCAGGTAATGTCTACAAATAAGCACAATAAGGGCACAACCATCTCAAAATAGAATCACATTTCAAATGGAATTAAGATAACTTCATTTGATTAGATACCGTTTTGCAGTGTACACTCAGCTTACCTAATAATAATAATAATAATAATAATAATAATAGCTCAAACAGACTTAACATTATGACCACCTTGTTTCTACACTCATTGTCCATTTTATCAGCTCCACTTACTGTATAGCTGCACTTTGTAGTTCTACAGTTACAGACTGTAGTCCATCTGTTTCTCTGATACTTTGTTAGCCCCTTTTACCCTGTTCTTCAGTGGTCAGGACCCCCATGGACCACCACAGAACGGGTACTATTTTGGTGGTGGATCATTCTCAGCACCGCAGTAACACCACCACATCAGTGTGTTCTGCTGGTATGAGTGGATCAGACACAGCAGTGCTACTGGAGCTGGTACCTCAGTTTCACTGCTGGACTAAGATTAGTCCACCAACCAAAAACATTCAGCCAACGGCATCCTGTGACCACTCATGAAGAACTAGATTATGACCATCCCAAACTGTAGCAGCAGATGAGCCATCATCTATGACTTTAGATCTACAAGGTGGACTGACAAGGTAGGAGTGTCTAAGAGTGGACAAACTCCACTCATACCAGCACAACACACACCAACACCATGTCAGTGTTACTGCATTGCTGAGAATGATCCACCACCCAAATAGTACCTGCTCCATGAGAGTCCATGGGGGTCCTGATCACTGAAGAACAGAGTAAAAGGGTTCTAACAAACGATCACAAACAGATGGACTGCAGTCTGTAATCGTAGAACTAAAGTGCACCTTCCAGAAGTTTTCACTCATCTCTCCAAATCATTGAATTCAGGTGTTCGTCACTTCCATGGCCACAGGTGTATAAAAACAAGCCCCTAGGCCTGCAGACTTCTTCTACAGACAGAGAAAGAATGGGTCGCTCTCAGGAGCTCAGTGAATTCTAGCTTGGTACTGTGATCGGACACCAGCTGTGCAGAGTCCAGACATGAAATTTCCTACTACTAAATATTCCACAGTCAGCTGTCAGTAGGATTATAACAAAGTGAAAGTGATTTGGAATGACAGCAACTCAGCCACGAAGTAGTCGACCATGTAAAATGACAGAGCGCCGTCAACGGATGTGGATAGTGCGCAGGGGTCACCAACTTTCTGCAGAGTCAATCGCTACAGACCTCCAAACTTCTTGTGACCTTCAGATTAGCTCAAGAACAGCGTAGAGAGCTTCAGGGAATGGGTTTCCAAGGCCGAATAGCTGCATCCAAGCCTTACGTCTGGCAACCTGATGGACGAGTCTGGGTTTGGCTGTTCCCAAGAGAACAGTACTTGTCTGACTGCATTGTGCCGAGTGTAAAGTTTGGTGGAGGGGGGATCATGGTGTGGGGGTGTTTTTCAGGAGTTGGGCTAGGCCCCTTAGTTCCAGTGAAAGGAACTCTTAAAGCTTCAGCACCAAGAGATTTTGGACAATTTCATGCTCCCAACTTTGTGGGAACAGTTTGGGGACGGCCCCTTCCTGTTCCAACATGACTGCACACCAGTGCACAAAGCAGGTCCATGAAGACGTGGATGAGCCAGTTTGGTGTGGAAGAACCTGACTGGCCTGCACAGAGTCCTGACCTCAACCCCATAGAACACCTTTGGGATGAATTAGAGCGGAGACTGCGAGCCAGGCCTTCTCGTCCAACATCAGTGTCTGACCTCACAAATGCTCTTCTGGAAGAACGGTCAGAAATTCCCATAAACACTCCTAACCCTGGTGGAAAGCCATCCCAGAAGAGTTGAAGCTGTTATAGCTGCAAAGGGTGGGCCGACATCATATTAAACCCTATGGATTAAGAATGGGATGTCACTCAAGTTCATAAGAGTTCATGCGTTGTCCCCGTCCAACCACTGTATATGCATGTATGACCCCAAATCAACCTGTGCTTGCAGCGTGGCAGCAGCAGCCAACAGTTTTTGCTAGTAAACAGCAAAACAAATTACAGCAGCTCCGCACACCCCCCCCCCCCCTTCTCTCCTAAATCATCTGATCTTTGTGACGAAGACGTGCAGCTAGTTCCTTCAGTAGTAGATGCTTGTGACGCATGTGGATGTGATTGGGATGTGCACATATAGCTCGTTTAAGATCATAGGGGTGTTCAGAATAAAGACAGTTGCGTGTCTGTTTGAACCACCAAGCGTGGCCCCAAAAACAATCTTTTCAAAACAAATTTAAGCAACTTGTGCTACCTAGACCACAAATATCCTACAGATGCTGCATTTCCAAGTGCATATACGAAGATATGGTCTACAGAGAACACAAATACAGCACGTTCAGCAAATTTCAGTCTACAATGTGTGGGTAGAAACAAACATGAAAGAGAAAATGTTCCATAACTTATGCACAGACCACAATTTATATGATCACTTAGAAAACTAATAAAATGACATTTGACCCCAGCAGTGGCTTTAACTGGACAGAATGTGGGTCCTTCTAGCACACGGGTCATTCACAAACAAGGCAGAAAGGAAGAAAATTCATAAACTAAACTGAAAGCAGTACAAGTTCTGTCATATCTCCCGCTCTCTCTCCACCACCTCCCACCTCGCCGTGCGCCGATTCACATCGAGTGACGCGCAGCGGCCCTGTTCTCTTGCTACGCAACATCAGCCACGGTGGTCTGAAGGCAAACTGCTGACCACTGGCTCGCAGTGCACTGTGCACCAGAGCTTGGTTCAGCGTGCAGCCTGTCGGCGCCCTCTAACTCCCCTACAGCCGCTGCTCTGAGACAGCAAGCGCAGCTTCACTCCCATTGGCCACGGCACGGACCGTAATCACAGCGTAGCCCGTCCCTCAGCCAATAGGCTTCCATCAAAACACGCCGTGCGCTTTTATGAATGGAGCTCAGCGTACGCTCGCCGCGTTGCACGTGCAGTCAGATTTTTGCAGCATGGGTATACGCCGCTTCACAAAACACTGCTGCCGCCTCACTCTTTATTCCAGAACAGTCATCAAGCAACATGTGATCTGAAAAATTCACATAAGGGGGAGGGGAAAAAAAAAGACTGCAGGGAAAAGAGGAGAGGAACCAGCAGCAGAGTCACTGTCACACTGTAACAGCAAAAAATACCAACTAGAGTGCCGTTATAAAAATGCTTAGAAATCTATACTAAACACTACGTACCCACTGACATGACCACAACAGGTGGGTGGACAAATGACTGATCACATTTACTAGTTTTCATATAAGACTAGTAAATCCCCCAAATCTGAAACATCTAGAAGCCTTGCAGCCCGGAAAAAAAAAAAAAAAAAAAAAATCTACCACTTTCCATGAACTTTGTCTGGCAAGCAAAAGTGGGGAATTGGGTTAAGTGCACTAGAGCCCGTTTCGGTGTACCAACAGTGCCACCTATTTGCAGACAGAGAGACTGCAACTCCAAAGGAATTACATCACAGCTTTCCCTGTCCATTCACTGTAGCGCTCACTCAGACAAAGAGCAGCAGCCAGGGAGCCAAGGCGCATTATTCAGCGTGTGGGGAGATAAGAGAAGGCGGTACAATAAGCCAGCCAGTCTGGCCCGGCCTAATTGCGCTGTCTGCTCCTGTGTCCTGACTCATAATGAGGAAACCCAAAGCTTCATGCACTGCAAAGTGCTGGTGGTCGAGGCTGACTAACCGTTTAAATATCAGGAAAAATGCATATAATATAAAATAAGCCTGGAAAATATTCAAGATGAAACAGTTTTGTATTTAACTGGAAACAGAACTACATGATCATTCATCATTAAAAGCACTCGGTGGCATTATGAACACCGGTCTTATACCGTTACATATACACCATTCCTGAGGCATGTAAGTAAAAAGGGCTTTTCAAAGGGAGCCACTGCCATCTAGTGTCAACTAGGGGGAAAACTAAAAAGGCAAAACGGGCAAAATTCAAATCCCTTTGAATTGTATTAGAAATCATAACGCATTCAGTAGCTTATAGGCTCACTCGTGAAGGTTTGTCATTCAGGTCACTGATCCGTCTAGTCTCCGGAATTCAAGGCGGCTGGATTCATGGCATAATTTTGGATCTCTGCTAAAGATTAAGCAGAGCGCCTCATATGAATAACGAAAGCTGCCACAATTACTCGATTAAAATCTTAAATAACCAAAGTGAAATTCAGGCTCAGTGGATGGGCAGTAATTTGGCAATTTCCACATCAATGCATTGAAATGTAACTAACACAGAGCTTGGTTGACATTTATTTACAATAAATAAACCTTAGGCAGTACTGTGCAAAAGTTTTGGCACCCTAGAAGACTTCTTGTTTAGGCAGTAAATGTGCTTCCACCTCTAAAACACCAACAAAAGTTACATAACGTCACTAAACAGTTTTTGGTTTGACAAGTATGTTGGTTACATAGAATAAACATAACTACAGGTTACCTGCACTGCAGCCACTGTATGGTTCCACCAGCAGTGCCCCTCATTTAAAGGGCACATACCCTATATTTCTGCTGGATTTGATCCCCCGCCCAGGCCCATTTATCACATTTGGTGTGTAATGTCTCAAAAACAGTCATTCATTTTAACATGACCAATCTCCAACTTCTCTTCAAAACCAAACAAGCCTTTATTGTGCCTTTAAGACTAATGTATACATGACCCCTTGTCTGATTCGCTGACCAGTATTATGCCTCATTAATAAAGCAATCTGAGCTGAAACAACTGCAATGTGGAAGCACAAGGCTACACAGGTGGATGCATGTTAATGTGCCTGTTCTCGTGACCGTGAATTTAAAATCAGGCAGTTTTTACAGGGTATTTTCCATATATGTACAGAGGAATAAACAGCATGTCATGAAAGTAATGTTTACACACTCCACCAAGCTCCCATTTCCAAAAAAAGTGAGCTGTTCCAAGATCTGGGCCTCCAAATTTAATGGCCTGATCAGGTAACACCGTATTTGGTGCTTATAAAAGAAAAACACATTTGCTTCCCAGCTAAATTATTTGAAACCTCTTGTGTAAGGAGGTGTTCAGACTGCTTCAGACTGCTTTAACTGACTTTACAGTTTTACACTCACCCATACTCACGCAGTCCTTAGTGCTCCTGAATATGTCAGGAGTCACACTTTGCATATATTCATTTCAGCATTAGCCGGTTCACAGCGATTCCAAGGACGAGCAGGTATGAGAGAAAGGCATCAAAAAACGGACAGGCAAACGGGGACAGACAGACAGACAGACAGACTTGTCACTTAACATTTCCTCTCAAAATGTGACCCACCAGTATCCCGTGGAGCAGGAAGTCCCCTCCACCTGAGTGTACCTAACCGCCATCAAGAGCAAGGCCATCTATCACTGCAGAGGGCATTCCACTAATTAGCACAGAGCTAATTGGGGTCTCAGACCTGAGGCAAAAGAGACACACAGAAAAGAGTTGACAAAAAAAAGCCGTTTCATTAAGCAGAAAAAAGGTGTCCTGCTGACAGGCCTCTACCATACAGCGATTTGAGACACCATGATGCTTCAGGAAAACATTCATATTCAACAATGACACACTTAATATGCAGGCTAACACTTTGATGCAAAATACTGTCATTTTAATATCCAGACCAGAATTCAGCAGCGCAGAGCAGTCTTCTAAAATCAGTTAGCATCAACATTTAGTAGAAAACCTTCAGAGCAAGAGACTTACAGTCCGGGCGAGTGACTCACTTGCAGAATCTTGAAATCAGCTAAAGGACATCGAGTTTTCTGGGTGCGAAGAGTCCAGTGAGAATAATGGCATCATCGTGGCCCTAGAATGCTCTAGAGGAGGAACGTAAGAATGTCTGAAAAAAATAGCAGCCTTGTGATTATTAAAAAAAAGCTTTAAAAATGACCCGTTTATAACTGAATGTGGTTTTGTTTGGAAAATCAACCATCACATTCAAACTCATGTTAAACTAACCAGTATACGTTTGCTGTCAATTAAAATGACCAAGCCCAAATAAAGTACAGCTGTTCCAGTAGGACACCTTAGTTGCATCCTATTGAAAAAGCCATGGTCCACAATGAGCAGGAAGAACAGGATCTCCTTGTTGAATTTCCAAGGCATCACATATCCCATGGGACACTACAAAAAAAAAAAAAAAAAAAAAAAAAAAAAAAAAAAAAAAAAAAAAATCTGGAAAACGCGTTCTGGGCTGATTAGGCCAACTTTTCGGCCATGTATGTTAAATTGTTTGTTTGGCGCAAAAGTAACAGCACATCACCAAAAGAACACCGACCGCACAGTGAAGCATGGTGGTGGCAGCATCATGCCTTAGGATTGGTCTTCAGTCACACCTGTGCCTTTAATTAAGGTGGAAGGAATCATGAACTGCCCCAAATACCAGATTTTGGTGCAAAAACGTCAAGCATCTGCTAAATGGGTGAAGACTAATAGGAATTTCACCTTTCAGCATGATAATGCCTCAAAGCATACATTCAAATCCCATTGAAAAGGTGTGAAGTGATCTGAAGAAAACTGCACAGGAGGGCTTTGGAACAAATGCCAAATGAGAAAACATTGATTAATGTCAATCTTTGAAAAGTTCATTCCTTCAGTTGGTGAATGAGGCCCATAAGTGTTAAGTTTACTTTTTACCCTACAGTGTTTACTTTTCACTTTCATAGGAAGCAGTTTCACAAGGTGGAACATTCATTCCTTCGTTTAAAAAAAAAAAACCCATTTCACAAAACTCCTGTAAACATTTTGCATCCACTCAATGTCGGTTGATCAGCTCAATCACTTTTTTTGGAACACACTTCACACTTTATTTCGGAATTTTTCACAGCAAGTAGGGCCGGGGTTCGATTCCCCGGCTGGGTGACCAGGGTCCTTTACGTGTGGCGCGTGCATGTTCTCAGTGTCTGCGTGGGTTTTCTCTGGGTAACTTTAGCACCAGGATGGCCGTCTGCAAAACTTTAGCATTTTCTTTTTCTGTTGCTGATATTGATGCTTGCCAATTTACTTTAAGTTGGGCCTTTTTCAGGCTGTTAAAACATTATGCTTAAGTTTATATGCACTTCTACCAGACATGGGTTTGAATGTACACATACAGCAAAGATGATATGGTTCAACTGATTTGACCTTCTGCAACACTGAATAAGGACCACTGATACCAGGAGACACTTAGATTAACCCAATATTGAATGAAACAGTTTTCAGAACGATATTGAAACTTTCAAAGGTACGGCGGACGATGGCTTTCCAGGAACGGTATTAGAGATCTCGTTTGAATTTGACGTGTACTGGGATCAAAGACCTTCTTTGGAAAGCAGAACGGGGGTTGGAGAAAGCTTCAGTTCACTATTGACAAAAGCTATAACATAGCTGTAGTAATACATGCTTCAATGTGGCAAAGCACCTTAATTACCACACACACACACACACACACACACACACACACACACACTGACCCACGATGATGGCGACGATGACTTCAGAGGACCAAGTTAAGGGGGTTTTTAGTGCAGAATATTTCAATGACAATCTAAAAATCACTCCTGCTGTTTACTGAGCCAAACAGCAGCTCTACATCAGAGAAAAACATCGTTTAAACACACAAGGCCTGCAGCATTTCAAAAGGTTCGGTTCATGATCAGGACTGGGAAGAATGCTGTACGCAAATTGAGCATTCACAACTTTATTAAAACCAGTTTGCAACAATATGTACAGAACACACCACAAATATAAAACAGCTTTACAAAAAACAGCCCTATTCCCACTAGGAACTGCTTTACTGAGAGGCGAGGGCTGACGGGGGATTAGGGCCCAACCCTGATTCCTCTGCATGGGTCCTCAATTTGTAAAAGCTTAGTGAAAACACTGAAGGCTTCCCACAGAAAACAAGCGGGCTGGAGAACCCAGCCAGCGGTCAGAAAGCAAGTATAATGCTTAATCCAGTTTTTTCGCTCCTAAAGGGTTCAGGACTTATGGTTGTAGAATTAGCATTAACAGCTGAGTAGTATCTGAGTGTGGAACAGCATCGGTCCATATAAACATGAAGTCCAGAGCAACACATGGTCTTTTTTTTTTTTTTAAATCAAAACCCACCTTTAGCCAAAAAATATGTACTGTTCATGTAACCTACACTTTCAAAAATCAAGATGTCAAAAAGTTTTCTGGTGCGATGCCCTAGAAGCCCCTTTTGATCCCATACAGAACCTTTTAATGGCACTCGCATTTGTAAATTGTCTGAAAAAGCATTAAAAGTTCAAAGAAACCAAAAAACAATTAGGAACCTTTATTTTTAAAAGCTTAGTTTAAAAAAAAAAAAAAAAAAAAAGCCTGAAAGTTAAAAAAAGCCCAGTGATGGTAAGTAAGCATTAATGTGACGCTGGACTAGACACTGTTTCCTTCATAGCCATTTATGAGTGATAGTGTTGAAGTCATTCAAGCAGAAGCTCAATTCAGTTTTACAAGATTTTGCTCTTTGATAGCAGGTTTAAAACAAAAAAACCAAACATCGCATCTATAAGCATCCGGGCAAATAAGAGTTTTTTTTTGGGCAAGACTTTTTGTGGGGGGCACAAAACAAAGGACAATTAATATATTAATGTTCAGAAGCGACATTTAGAATATTAATTATTTCATAACATTTAAGCACAGAAGTGAGCCAAAGCTACGCAGGAGTTTAACAGTACCTAAAGCCAGAGGAGTTTAACCCAAATTTGACTTGGGGGCGCATCTGTTCCACATTCCTCAATTCAACTCCTCTGGTCATCACCAAAGTATTCATCCACCAGGGAAGACATCAGATTCAGAATTGCTTAACATTAAAAACTGTACTACCTGCATGTCACAATAAAATTTAAAAGCTGTTTTTGCAAAGTTTAAGTGAGCAACTAGCTTTTAAGAAGCTGTCAGAGCCACCATCTTATCCTACACAAGAAAACGGCTTCATGTTCCTAACATGAGACGCAGTGCACTTTAAATTTCATCTAACACCTTCAGAACATGAACAAGTAAAAACACCAGCACAAATCTACTGAAATTAGAAGCCTTACAACCATGGATGGCCTAAAAGTAATACCAGACTACAGATTAGGCTAAAAGGCTACCAGAGCTCCAAGACAGCTTCCTCTTAAGCATCACACTGCAGATCCTGGCAGCTGGCACAGAGCAACATGTGCTGACGACAGGAACAGGCACCAACTGAGCAGTGCAGGGTTAGAGCTGGTTAAGTAGGTAGTCATTATGAAATCGGATTGGATTTAAAATTGACCTTTGAGAAAATTAAAAATCATAAGCATGTCAGTTAACAGCTCATTAGCCATCACAGTATCAGCACGACACACCCTGCACTGTAAGTTAATGTACGACTACTGTCCAGGCCTCGTATTGCATAATGTATTAATGCAATTAGTCTCAAAGCATCCCCCAAAAACACAAGCTGCCAAAGAAGTTGCATTAGAATAGCCACAAATTTGCAGATTTTAATCAACTCAAGCATTAATTTACAAAATGTGTACAGTGAAATGCATTAAAGTATGATTTTAAAAAACAAACACTACACGCTTAGAAGGCCTACGCATCCCCAATGATCGAGAGGATAAACCTTCATCCTATTACTGTAACTTGGAGGTAGGGATGCAGTGTTATATCAGTATTGGGGGGGGGGGGGACTTTTTCTATAATTGAATAGATTTTACTGCATTTGTAAAGACAGTCATAACTTCATAATGCTAGTCCTGGTACAATTGGACACATGTGATTCACACATCAGCATCGGCCCACACATCCCATGTCAGTGCACCCCGACTTACAGATCAAGGCGGAACTCAATACCCAACTGGGTTAGTGATGGTGTGCAATGCTTTATGTAATTCATTTCAATAAAAGCTAATATACAAGACATAGTTTAGCCAAATTCATGACTGGCTGTTGCATGTTGGGTAACAAATGTGTCTTTTTGGTGCAGTTGTGCTTCAAAATCTAGTTTGGGGAGCTGGGGATTAAAGTAAACAAATAATAATATTAAATACCAAGAAGTAACATCAATTAGGAGCCTTTTTGTAAAATTGAGAACATTGCCCTGAGAAAAGCATTACTGTGGCAAAAGGCACAGTACACACACACACACACACACACACACACACACACAGCCTACAGCTCCCTGTAGTGCACTGCTATTTCACTATGCTAGAGAAATCACAGTCTTAGGCAATATGAGCTACAGTACATCGAGAAATAAAACCTTTCCCCAGTAATTTGGGATTAAATACACTGATGTATGTGCCAAAATGTGTCAAGAGAATAGTCGCCCCCCACCCCCCCCGGAAAAAAAAAAATGGGGGAAAAGTAATTAAATCATACCAGATAATTTCCATAGATTCATCCAACAGCCAGACTGTCAAGCTAGTCGTTTCACTAAATTAGTGATTCTCAAACCAGTTTAAGGACCTTCCAAACAGACCCGTCACAATTACATAAACACCTGATCGCCATTAGAGCAGCGAGTAGTGTTCAACACCTCTGGAGGGCAGCAGTGAGTAATGTTTCCACCTCAAGTTGGCTGATCTTAATGGCTCCTAATTGACAGTTTACAGCTAAAAATGAAGCTAGTCAATAAGCTAATTTGGCCAGTTTAGGTTTCAAAAGAGACAAACTGTCAATAACAAATTATTTATATAGCAATTAGTCAGCTACAATATCATGATTCTAGCCTTGTGCCTAAGCCCATCACAACATGGATGATCTGTAGAACTGCTGCACTAAACTACCATCACTTATGAATGGTTTACTTGTAAACACCTGAAATGTGAAGGTGAATCAAATTCACTAGCTGGACAATGGGGAGGCGTCCCCAAACCAATGAGCACATCAATAAAAGTGTAATAAATAAGCCACTGCTGTGCCAGATTTTGTTGGAAAGAGGCAAAATGTAGCATATAGTCAGTAAAGTTAAAACCAAGTAATCACTATGGATACTGTGGAACCCATTCAGTCTCCAAGTCTGACTTATTATTATTAATTTTTTTTTTTATATACACACACACACACACTCATTCCACAAACACCACTTCAACTTTCCATTAAGCTCATCTGACCCACTTCTATAATGTTAGCAATCAGCATAACTGGTTTAAGCTTCGTGGCTCATCTTTATACACCAAATTACACACAATTCAAACAAAACCCACATTTAGGTTCTTAGTATACAACAGAGTAAGAAAAATACAAACAGAAGGGGGAAAATAAAAACGTTCAGCTCAGCCCAGTAACCCCAACCACCCTCCTCCCCATAGAAGTCCAACTTAATTGAACGTTCACTGGTAAAATCCACCCAGTGAACAGTTCTTACACCCCTCATTCACCTGCAGGCTCCTGTAGCGCTCATACCATCAGCAGGTCATCCAGAGGTAGCATGTCCAAGTCACAGGAGTCAAAGAGGTCACTGATGCCCTGCTCATCATCCAGACCCAGCATGTAGTCCTCGCTGAGCAGGGCAGGCGAGAGCGGTACAAAAGGCACCAGCTCTACCTGCTGCTGGAGGATGGAGGACAGTGAGGAGCTAAGCGGCGACATGGGTGCGTTACACGTCTGCGCTGAATGCCCGCTAACTGGACCAACAGCATAGCTGCCGTTCATCTGGCCAGAGCCAGCAATTCCAGTTTTAGCACTTTCTGCAAAACAAAAATAAAATAAAATAAATAAATCAAGTATCGCAAAGAGGTTCTCCAAGATTAGCTGGTGGAAACTGCACCTCAGAACAACATGACACCTTTATTCCACTACGGTGTACAAATATAAGGGTTGAGTGGTGCAAAAATGTGAGGTCATTTAATGTCCTTATGACGACAGATTTTTATTACACTTTTAGAGGGGCAAACTGACTGGTGGTCACTCCGAAACTGAGGCACAACTTGATCAGAATCAAACCTGTACTGTGGTGTGGCCCCGTTTAGGTACGCAGTCTGTACGCAAAGCTGACGTTCAGTTGACCCATCCCCGAATACCAGGAAATAGGTTTCAATTGCACATCTGTCCATTCAACATCAGCTGCTCACCTTCACTCTCCCAGATCTGAACCATCTAAACATGTGGTGCTGCTTTAGTTAGTCAAAAGAAGACATGCTCTGAGGTGAGCAGAGCCGTTATGCCCGCTAAGCTAATCCGGAGCAGCACCCCTCTCCAAGTTAGCAGCATCTAATACTCAGCAACTGTTGGATGGCAAACTAAACTTTGATTACTGCCCCACACGGTGGCATACAGACAGAAAAAAGAGGAGTTTGAATTATGTTTGAGAAATGATTTTGGGCCAAAACACTGAAGTATCTGCAGCTGACTCATGACCTTTATGTAATGCATGTTTGCATTTTTTGAACACCTACAAACTCTCTGCACAGGTCACTCAGCTGTAGTGCGCATTTCCGTCGGCCTATGACTGGCTTACCTTTGGACACTCTGAGGAAGGCAGTGTCATTTCCATTCACATCCACTCCGTTGTCTAACGAACCGCCAGGGTCTGTGCAGAGGAACACATCGATGGGGCCTTTGCAGCTGCTCAGGTGGACCTGTAAACTCTACACAGAAACAAAGGATTTGGAAAAACATCACTACACTTGTTCACGACACATGACTTGTACCACGATTTTTACATTTGAGCTTCGTGAACAAGTTGCGACAGAAAACGCACCAGCAAAAGTAGCAACGCCACACTGCAGTAAACCAGTGTGCTTTTCAAATTTTTAAAACTCTAAAATTGGTGTAAATCTCTATAACACATGCATATTCCTCAGCAATGTAAAACCAGCCCACATCGTATTGGCCTTTCCCATATGTCAGCACTGCTAAAGTAACAATGAGGCTGAGCTTTCATCCCCAACTTCCCCCCCAATAAATAAATAAATAAATAAAACCAAACAACACAGGTTTGGGGAAAAAATACTAGATTAGCTGAAGATAAAAGAACTATGACACTGAAACGAAGAGCTTTACCTCCTTTGGGTCCGGAACCTCCAGCTTGGTTTCAGATGGGGCTTTAACAGCTATTACGGTTTGATCCTGCAAGCTTTTGATTTTCCTGATGTCTTGATACGTGACATAGGCATACGTAGGAGTAGATAAGGAAACTATACAGATGGATTGATCAAAGTTAGTGTCAATGACAAACCATCATCATGGTGGGGGGTGGGGGTGGATTAAAGCTTCAGAAACAAAAAGCTACGGCAGTGAAGACGGGACAGTTGCCCAAATATTAGTTCTAACAGCAGCTGCTTCATTCAGGCTCACAAGCCACATTCTGGAAGATCAAATCAAGGACAAGCAGGCAAAACTAAGAAATCATACAATATTGAAATTATGTTGTAACTGATACACAGTGAACTTATACAGTCATACATGAGCTTTAATTCAGAAGTGTTGACAAGTCACTGTCCAAGTGGAGTCTAGTCTCCAAGGTACAAGTCAGAGTAGAGTTTGTAGGTAAACTTCCTAGCTACCATAATAGCTAACCCAGCTGAAGCGCTAGTGTATTTTCAAGGAATGCCACCTGCAACCTACTTACATTTCGATTAGCAGACAAACAGAGAAACTTGTGGAAAACTAGATTCACTCGAACGAGGCCCAGAATATTCTCGTTAGGACAAAGCAACCCGAACCATGCAATGTGCTCCTCAGTACATGGAGCTTCAAACAAGCCAGGATAACCCTGGATCAGAGCGATGAGAAATGCCGGACAGCTGTCTAAACGTTTAACCTCCATTTGCAACTTCTGGGTGCAGACCCCTGTACCCCTTCATGTGTCTGGCAGAAAACGGAGAGCTCTTCCAGCACCGCATGCAATGCAATCGACTACACATACATTGAGGTATGTAGCATTTCCTCCGGCTCGAGTCTCAAGTCTGAGTGAATTCACAAGTCAGGTCAATAGGCAGTTCGAGTCAAAAGTCACAGCTATAAGCATCCCAGATAAGCTCAAGATAAGCTCTGGGCATGCTTAGACCCAACTAGGCATTTCTTATACATTTCAAGCCCACCTACACCCAGCATCAATTCAGACACCTATGCTTTTTGGCATCTGCACCTAAAACACTAACAGTACATGTGGCCTGGAGCAGGAAAGGATATTTTTGGTTGTGTGTCTCCTCAGTCATCTGCTGGACGTTGCTAGCGCAGGCCTGAATGAGCTCGTCTAGCCGTCTCTCCTCCTCCCGCAGGGCCATCATCTCTCTGCTCAGAGTCTGCAGAGGGGGCAGCAGCGTGAGCGGCCCTGCATCTGAGGGCAGGCTGGAACCCCTGAAAGAACCGCAGCATGTGATCTCCTTCAGAAATGCCCATATGAACTCATCTATACGATGACTAACTGGAACCAAGGACAACCACTATTCAATTAAGCCTGAGAAGCATGAGGCTTCCATCTGCTTCACACTTACAGCCACTGGATGTTGTTCTTGGACTTCTTTTTGATGAGGCGCACGCCCTCCAGCACGTTGGTGATGTCATACAGTCGTCTCTTCTGGACGTTGAGCACGTCAGCAGCCTGGTTCAGGTCCAGCACTCCATCTGAAGACTGTGCCAGCAGCTGACAGAACTTCTTGGTCAGGAGGCCCAAAGACGTGTCGTAGCGGGTCTTCTCCGGTGGAGTTTTAGGAGCTGTTAATCAAGAAAAGAAGGGTCAGTTCATTTAGTAGTTCTGCAGTGGTGTGAATGAAGTGAAATGACACTCAGCTGCAGCAGAGTGTTGTGACTAGTGCTTAGAAATGAGCGGTTTGGCCTCTCCTTTGATGGTTTTAATATCACAGGTTCCACAGCCGGCTCAGGCATGACCATTTCCAAGTTTTGGACAGGCTTTCCATGGACAACATGCTGGTCCTTTCCCAGCCTACTGCCTAATAGAAGAAACCTAAACACTACTATTGATGCAGTACAGCTAATTACACATTGGCTTTATGGAAACAAGAAAAGAATGAATTCCTTATTTAACAATGCAAGACTTCACATTTCATCACAAAGTGATGGTCTACTGTGCAGGGACCCTCAAACATTCTCAAGAGAGTCAGTGACGACACTTCAGGTCATTGTATACACTCTTGCTTCCAAAAGCCTGAGGTTTGTTTCACACACGCCTCTGCACAGAAGGAGCAATGTGGCAGGATGACCGTTTATACGCACTGGTCATTTCCAGCGTACAGGTATTACAGGCTTATACTGTGTTACTGGTGACGAGCAATTTTCCCCCTCAAAATAGCCAAATCAGTTACTTTGCTCAATAAAATAGCCGATTCAGAAAAGGAGCAGGCTGGATTTGTTTGTTCTCTGCAGTTTTCTGACCCGAGTAATCGTTTACATGGACCACTGGAAAGTGTTTACAGAACAGTGCAAAAGTCAAAGACCCCTGAACTTGGTCAAAAAAGTTAAAGCTCTTCCTTTTTCAGATGTCATAAGAACGCACTAGCATAAGAAAAACATTAAAATATACATCATAGAACAGCATGAAGAATATGGGACTCCCAACGTCTGCAAAACCTGTCCCATTAGATAAATACTTAAGTTTATCTTTGAAAAAGGAGAAAAAAAAAAAAAAAAAAAAAAAAAAAGAGCTACACTCTTGCTTCAAACCTATAAATTATTATTATTTTAATCCACAGGGGTCCCATCCCACCACTGTGAGAGCTCAGTGCTACGAGTCTGAAAGGATGCGTAGCTGTCAAGACGCCTCACTAAGAAAAGGACAGAAAAACAGAAGAAACCTGAAGCTACTGGTGCTCCGAGAACAATGGACTGACCACCAGTCCAGACCTCAACACCACTACATGTGTTTGGGATAATTTAGGCTGAGAGAAGCAGAAAATGCAACCAAATTCCTAGACTGAACTTGGTAAGAGTGGCAAAATATCCCAGCAGATTTACTTGAAACTGAAAGCACGTCTCTAGAAAAGAACAGAAGCTGCGATAAACAGAGTGGACACACATTCTGAGAAATTGACTATATTTAGTTGAGGTGTGTGTGTAATTTTGTGGTAAACATGTTTAAGCCTACTTTTCCTCTGAAGCTGAAGCATGAACTACTTGATGTTTTGACTGGAGATTCAATGAATGCACTGTGTGAACTGCAACGCTTCATTTGATAAGTTTCCATGATTTACAGAATTCGCACTTTAAAGTTTAGTTTTTCTCTCCTACAGCATTTTGCTGAGGGAGGGGAGGAAAAAAAACAAACAAAAAAAAAAAAAAAACCCTTGATGCCTTTTAGCACGTCACACCTGGTACATGCGGCTGCTCATGCAGTCGGTGTGAACGATGTAACCCGTTAACATGGGCACCAAAATAAAAAGCAAGATCTGTGCAGAAGCACGTGTGAAACAAGTCAGTAGCAGTAGTTCTCTTGAAGTGTCAACCAGATCAGGGGCCGAAGTAAGACGACCAAACTCTGACAAGCCACTGTGCCCCCAACTCAAGACTATAACTGAAGGCTCAGCTATTCAAGCTAAAGTCAAGCTTAAACGCAAGACGCCTTGCCACGCTCACCAAGATCAGGTTTTACTACTCCAGTTTACTGAACCGCTACATGAACTCCTGAGACAAGAATTAAATTCATGCCTCAATTATGACTCTTACTGGCCAGCAGGGAAAGAGGGTCCCTGATAGACCAAAAAAAAAAAAAAAAAAAAAAGAACTGTTCAAAAGTTTAGGTGTAGTCATTTAGAGCGGCCTGATGCAGCACCACTCTCGATAAACCAGACTCAACTGTTCTAGTCGAAGTGATAGGAACCAGGTGTCTTAACTGCCCAGTGTCTCTAAAAGCCATTTCACAAAGTTCTTATATGAAGTAGTTATGAAATTTCGCAGCTCATCTGCATTTTAGGTTTAGACATCAAAACAAAAGAGTAACCAAAGAAAACTTTTCAGGACTCCAAAGTCGTTTATAGGTTCTCTGGTCAATTTAGACAGCAAATAAAATTGCTGTGTGTTGACACTGTGACCCCTGGTTACCGTCATTGCCACCGAGTGCAAATCTGAGCCTAAATTTATCTACAACAAAACATTTCGGTTCAAACCGTCCTGAATGACTTTACATCTCAAAGATTTGATTTTGAACAGTAAAATTCTGCTTTAACTGCCTGCTCAAAACGGCAGGTTTACACATTCTTTGGTGGGGCAATACATTCATTAGGCTTGATTAACCTAAAAATGTTGAAGGCATCTGCCACGATTATCTTTTGTACAGCACAGCCAGACTTTGGACTGCGACTTGGCTGCGATGCGTTTGGGTGCATCTCTCCCTTATGATTCGCACAAAAGGAATCAAATCAGATGCCACGTTAAAAGAAATGGTCTTTTCAAGTGATGCTTTTGCACTGAGCCACAAATCTGCTGACCAAATCACGTGTCACATCACATTTACACAGGTGGAAAGAGTGAAAATCTTGTGTGTAGCCCCTTATAGAATTTAAATACAATTTTTTTTAATCGTTTTTAATTTTTTTATTATATATATATATATATATATATATATATATATATATATATATATATATATATATATATATATATATAATTTTTTTTTAAATTAATTTATTTATTTATTTTTTTTTTTTTTCACATACACAAATTGTAGAAAGATAGAATAAAAAAATAAAAGGTCCTGAAATGAACTTAGAGTTCACACTAGAGTGACATAAGGCACATACAGATTAAGGTCTTTGGGTACAAATAGAGCAAATATAATCAGTAGTGCAGTCAGACTGAGCTTATGGAGCAGTTAAAGTGATGGGTGCGTAACAGTCCCTGAGAACATCACAGCTCAGTACGGGGAGTGTGGGGTCAGGAACCTGTGGTTTGGCAAGTTTGTGCGTTGGGCAGAAGGGGTGGGGTAGTTGAACGGCAGTTGAGCATCCTGAAAGCATGGTGGATGAAGCTGTGCGCTCCAAGACAGGTAAACGCTACGAAGGCGTACAAAAACACCTCTTCGCTGGGAGAGAGAGAAGCCGCAGCGTGTGCACGCGGTGCCATCTCGGAGCTGCCAAGTGACTCATTGCCTGGCAGTACTTTTCAAGTACCAGAAAACCCAACCCTAACCTCATGCCAGACAAGCTGAAATGAACCAACTAACCCATCTACGGCCAGGCGTTCTAGCCACAGTGTGTACATTTTAAACCCATTACTTTTGAACTCTAGGCTCTCTGAAAAGCACATACCTCAATGTCAGGTTTCAGCTGGACATTGTTTGAAAGGACATATTGCCCTTTATAGTGTGTATTAATTTCATGATGGACGGAGCAAAACAAAAGGATGGGGGGGTTGTTCGTGTTTATGCCAGCTGTGATCTACTCAAAGTAACAACCCATAAATCACAAACAAAATGGGTGTTAATGTGCCTGTTGAGAAAACACAACCAACTTCAACTACCTTATGATGAGCTGCAAGTAAAACCGGTTAGAGCACACCATCCAAGGCCTAAACATTACTGAGCAGCCACAGCGAGGAGCTTCACGTCAAGCTCAGGACGGTGTCAATACCTTTGGGGCTCTTCACTCGGAGAGCTGCTCTGCGACCTCTGGGCGTTCTGGCCGGTTCACTGTATTGGTGGTCCATAGCCTCCAGCTCCAAACGGCGTTTAGCCTGAACAGAGAAACATTCAATATAAGCTCATTACACAGACCTGCGCCCACATTCTAACGCCTGGCTGAACAAAAGGCTGGAAGCGTGCGCTGCTAGATTTGGCCTTAAAGCAAACACAGCATCCCAGACCTGAGCCTGATTTGGTCATCAACTCTTAACACTTCACTGATGACCTCTAGAAGAAATCAATATGCGTACCCAACAATGGCTAGGCTACAATGAGTGGCTTCATTAGGAATACAGTGCACAGAAGCCTCGCTCCAGCTTTATCTGCAGCCATGCCGGCGGAAAACCTCCACGTTCCTAACACATTTATGACGAACAATGATGTGTCGGAGGTCCACTAACGACATTCAAATTCATCACCATTGTTGGCCAGTTGGTCATCAGCTCCATTAGAACATTCATGGGTTCTTCAGTAAAGGCTCCTTTTAAAACCATTTCATGTCCAAAGGGTTCTTTGCCAGGTGAAATGGTGATTTCGTGTGTCAATACTGCACCAAAAAGGGTTCTCCTACTGTTATGATATCAAGCACAAACACTTTTTGGTGCTATATAGGTTCTCCGTCGATCTGAAGAAACTTCTCACCATGCAAAGAACCATTAAAGCTTGCAAAATGGTTCCATCCAGAACTCACGGATCTAAACGGGACCACTGATTTTACTAAAGATCCATCTTTTTTTGAGTGTGTTCCTGAGAGAACCGCAGGAAACCGAGGCTGTTCTACCTACTCAGCCCCTGCATGTCAAACACAACCAGCCTATCTGCTGATACACAGGCTGGCTGTCTACACCATGTTTACCACTCACCACTGTTCTGAGGAGATCAGGGTGGAGGTGGACCCTCATGCACAACTCATCCCTGTTCATCAGATACGCAAAACTCTGAGGAGGAGGACTCAAACTTAAACCCCCAAGAAAGGAAGGTGCATGAAAAGACCCCATCCCCCCTCTAAACACTAGCCAAGGCCTAGGCTCCAGTTAACCCAACAAGGGGCTGGCCGTATTCTTCACCCTTCTTCCCCAAAAAACTTCTATACGGTGCTTACAAACACGCCTGGGCCCAATCTTCATCTAGATCGGCTGCATTTGGACACAAAGACGTCCTACTCTTGACTGGCTAATGTCTTTCCCTCAACCTTCTCAGAAAAAGCCACTTGCTAGTCGACAGACTCGCAGTTTGCGACGTTAGGAAGCCTTTTCTCCAACTTCTACAGCCAAACGAGCTGGATATAAGCTACTTTACAGCCTGACATGTAGCTGAATTTCGCAGCCCTGAGTTTACTTGAGATCAATATAGTTGGGCAACTAACGTTACAGCACCAAACGAACCAACTTAGCAAGCCTGGCCAGGTAACGTTAGCAGAAGGACTGAAATGAGGCATATTCGCATGAATTTAGCAGTTAAAACAGTAGATATGCTTCATTTACTCAAACAGCACGGCGATCAGTTCACTACGACACTCTGATCAGCCAGTTAGAGTAAAAGTAAATACATGTTTACAAACGAGGCTAAAGCTGCCTTCCTACAGCTTCTGGTTCGAATTGTCCCGTTCCACCTTAAATTGTGCAGCAGTTACACTTCGGCGCCTTAGCCTGTTTAGCTACCAGCTTGTTAGAACTGATCCGTTCCACCTTAAACGGTGCAGCAGCGGTTATTGTTGTTCTTATTCCGCACCGGACACCAGAATAAAACCGCAACGCCATTTAAGGTGGGACGGGAAAATTCAAATAGGAAGCCAACTTTAGAGTTGTTGTAAACACCGAAGCTGTCCAGGTTACAGAAGAGTGGTGGTGTTATTACCGGAGGTCGCCCTAAAGCGGGCCGATGCTCTGCCCCGGCTGGAGGCCCCTGGAGGGGTGTCGTGTACAAACTGCCCACCGCGGGGTCAGATACACGGACCTCGGCGGGCTGCGAGGCGCAGGACGGCGGGGTGACCATCTGGATGTAGGTCGCCGAAGAATACGCTGCAACACGGCGATCGGACGAGCTGTACAACCCAGCGTTTTGCTCGAGAACTGAGCCGCCAAGCCCTGATATTATCGCCCGGTGCGGGGCCGAGGAGAGTTCCTTTCTCATCTTCACCCGCTCGAACTCTCCTTTGTGGCTCTTGTTGTTTGAGGCTCTTTTTCGGAAAAATCCTCTACGCAGGACCCGAAATAATCACCAATACTGACGCAGGACAATCTTATTAACCTATATCTGCCGAGATGTTGGGATATCGACGCGTAAAAACAGCAGATGGAAACGATTAAAATTAAGAAGCGAACTTCTTCCTTAGGCGCTTAAAAATGGCTCCAGGAAGCGGACAATGAATGAAGGGATGCGGTTTACGCGCCAAACGCCCTCCCGCGAAACTCGGATTTCCCGGGAAATTTTTGAAATAAATTTACATGCTCGACGCCATTGGTCGTTTTGAGTGCAGTCTGCGCCGTGATTGGTCGATGCGTCGCCGTGTCAACCAATTGAAATGTAGAAGGCTGGGAGCCCTGCAGCTTTAGCATAAACGCTCGGGTTGCCGTTAATATTAATACAAAATATAAGTACATGATAACTCATCTTCTGTATTTATATATTGGTATTACGAATACCTTATAATGTACACACATTTAACACTATTAATGCACAATAACTATCATGTTTACATTGCAAAATCATTATTACAAAATATTGCTATTGTAACTCAATGTTAACATTAATATTAGCAACATTAATTCACAAATTAATACTCTGCAGATGCTTTTGAATAACACACAGAATATATGAATAATTATAATGATAATAATAAAAACAACAAAATGTCTAATATTTTGGGGAAGTGTCTGGAAAGGCTTTGTGCTTTGATCACACACACAATTATCCTACCATTTATTATTTTTAGGAACTGTCCTAATAATTTTCCTAGTGGGTAGTTTAACTTCATAAATACACAACTGCTCAAGGAAATCTATCCGGGGCACGACAGAGTGACTGAGCTCTTTCTTCTGTTCTACAGCACACTGGATCTGGAACGGTGTCCGAGTACAGAATCGGCTTCAGCTCAAGGGCTTTTACGTCCAGATTTGTTGTAACCAGAACATAGGAATCTTGTCCTTAATACACGGTCCCTCGATTTCAGGAGACTAACTTCAGACAAACTGCGCTCATCATCAATTACTATGTACTCTGATTTTATTTTTATCCAAAACTGACACCTGTACTAATGGAAAATACATTTTCAGTTCACTTCTCATTAGTAATATTCACTCTCCAAACAAAAAAACATTATTAAATGACTTAAATAACAATAATCACAAGTGCTAGATTGAATGTACGAGGAAATTTGCTATGTTTGTACACCGAGTCATATCATTTATGCCACACCAGTTTGGCTCAGGTGTAGCAGCAGCATTTAAACCCACTCTGAGTGCCCCTGTCCGCCTCACGCTGTTTACATAAATGAATAAATTACAATGTAGATCTGCCAAATGAATTCATTACAAGGTCACAATACAAACAAAACACTGGCTGACTGCTGATCTTGTGTTTTGAGCAAAAACCTGCTGATTCGGATCTTGGCCAGTTCTGATTGTGCCCCTAAAATGATCGACATAAAATTGTTTAGAGTACTTTGCAGATCTTTTGCAAATAATAGTTGCTTGAAGTCAGCGGTGGCTTCTCTGATGCGGCTTACCAGTGGTCTGTATACAGTGGTAAATCCTGCTGTATTCATCTCTATGCTAGTCTGACTCGGTCTACACCAGCGATTGCACTCTTCATCCACTGGACACTTTTCCTTTATGACTGAAATATTCTTCAGCCACCATCTACTATGGCCTTCTGTGGCTTGTCAGGTCATTTACTGTTCCTTAACTCCAGTGTTTCTGCTTCTTAATAAGATATAGTTAGTTTGGGTATACCTAATGATTTGGCTCTGCGATTTATGAGTTACTGGTTTTCATGCTGAGAACTAAACAGACTGCAGATTCAATAAAGCAGGGGTGCACAACTCGAGTCCTGGAGGGCTGGTATCCAGCAGTTTGACTGAGTGGGGAAACTAATACACCCTTTAAACCTGGAGGTTAACATGCGTTAAATCAATTGAACATAAAAGTCATGAAATTGTGCTGGAGGCATGAGAAGTCAATAGTCACCCAAATCTTTTCCGTCAACATGGTTCAGGCCCCAGTACGACTTACTGTGAAATGATAAAACCCAACAAAACCTCACGGCGTAGCTGAACACGGCACCATTGTTGTCCAGGATAACTGCCCATCATGTTTAGCCCCATGGTGAAGTTTTGCTCACTGGGTTCGTTTTATAGCTCCAGTTCTCAACTAAAGAAGCACCAAACATGTCTCAGTTGAGGTAAACGTAAATTCCTTAAATAAAAGCTCATAAGAGGAACCTTTCTGGGACTGTTGTGCACTTCTGTGTACACATACTGTCCCCCCCCTGCTCTTACACGACTGCCCTCTCATGACCTACGTAAAGCTTGACCACTGTTCACTCTCATTATTGCCCAATAGTGAGTGTGTTTACATGCACTTAATCTGATAACTGCAGAAAATCTGATTTTGTCAGTAATCTGATCAACATGTTTAGAT
Organism: Pygocentrus nattereri; assembly: GCF_015220715.1. NCBI lineage: Eukaryota > Metazoa > Chordata > Actinopteri > Characiformes > Serrasalmidae > Pygocentrus > Pygocentrus nattereri. The sequence goes on from NC_051237.1 coordinate 936,320, forward strand.
GCATTCAAGTAATCAGATAATGGGGAAACTCCGGGTCTACATGAGTCGGACGGTAATCAGATTTCTGCTTTACAACCGGCCAATAAACTCACAGAAGACTCAAAACCTCCATAAGCATGACAGAACACATTAAATATGTTTTATTTTAAATTTACACAGACAGCTGCACTGACACCACAGAACAAGCCGTCTACAGGAATTAAGGAATATCATGGCTAATTAGAAAAACAGATGAGGGAAAACAACTCAAACTTTTCAGTAAAGTTTGCATCAACACTGAAGGACTTCCTATAGAAACATAGAAATATCTTAACAAATAAAAAGTCAGGAGTTCAGAGGTCCATCGTTGGTCTGGGAGATAAAACCCAGAAAATTTTAATCATCATCATCAAATCTGATCTTTTTCCCTTGGAAAGCTGTGATTTGAGACTGCTGCTCTTTCCTCTTCTTACTGGCTTCCCACGAGGGATGCAGGGCCTGTTGGGAATGCTGGGGAGGCTTGAAAGGTTTGCCAGGTGCACCTTTATAACTCTGGGTGCGTTTCTGCTCAAATGAAGGTTTGCCCATCTTTGCTTCTGCAGCACCTACCTGCCTTTGACCAGGAGCTTTGGGCCCAGCCGCTGAAGGCTTTCTGTCAGTTCCACGGCCCTGGCTTTTAAACCAAGTTGGTTTCCCATCTCTCTCTGCATGTTTCATCTGGTTCTGGAAGTGCAGAGGCTTTGGACCCTGTGGTTTCCCCTTCTGTGAGGCACCACTAGATTTGGACAGGGTGGAGCAGAAGACTGACTGCATTCTGAAGTCCTGCAATGTGCCCCTGGCCTCTTCAGCATCCGGTACTTCAGCAGCTGTTTTAGGCTTGCTGGTTGTGTCCTTTCCAGGTCCTGTGCTTTTCTTCATCTTCAGCTTGCTCACTTTGCCGAGGAAGAAGTCGTCATCACTCTCCTCCGAGTGAGAAGACTGTTTGTGGAAACGTTCCTCTGTGCTGTCATCAAAATACTCCTTCTCCTCCTCCTCCTCATCGGAGGACTCCAAGTCACTTTCTTCATCACCTTCTTTATCTTCTGGTTTCTTGGTTTCAGGTTTGAAGTCTTGGTTTGATGATGGTGGTTTCTTTACCGGTGTTTCTTTGGTTTTGGCAGATAGATGGACAATGCCTGCTGAAACTGGCATTTTGGCAATATTTTTTAGACTTGCTGAAGGTGCAGCTTGTTCAGTCACTCCTGCTTTTGATTTAGTGATGGACGTTTTCTCTTTTGACAATAATACTACAGTAGCAGGCCTGATGTCCTCTGGCAGCTTTACAACATGAGCCCTCTTTATTACATTCAAAGGCTGATCTTGGTCCATTTCCTTCTTGTTGTCTTCTATGTCATTATCTTCATCGCTGCCATCAGAAGCTGTCCCACCCACCACACCTTCATCTCCATCCTCCTCCTCATCCTCCTCATCTGAATCCCTCCCATCATCACCATCTTCAGCTATTGTCTCCTCTGCTTCCTTATTTTCCTCTTCAGCCTTTTCAGGCTTAGTCTTTTCTTTTTCAATAGCGTCTCGGACATCTTGGAGTTTTTTGATGAAGCGTGCGTGTGTGGCGATCCGCGCAGTGACTCTCTCCAGTGGACTGGACTCTGGGTTCTGGAACACTTCTTCCACATCAATGTTCCCCTGAAGGGCTGCTGTAGTAACATCGTCAGGAAAAAGATTCCTCAAAACGTTGACTTCCTTTTGAAGTCTTGCAGCGCACTCTTGGTTCCCTTTTAGCTCAGACTGTTCACCCTTCATCTTCTTCAGATGGGTAATCTGATGGGTGAGCTTCTGGATAATCAGCACCTTCAGTTGCTTTACCACCTTCCTCATCCTGACCACCTCAGCTGGTATGCTGTCTGTATGTGTTGATTTCTGTAAGCAAGATAAAATGAAAGAAAGTTGAAAATAGCAAGTAACAATATCCACCGCAGCAGCTTAGTTCTTAGGTATGATGTGTAAAGTATAAAGCCACTAACATGAAAAAATACAGTGAATTGCAGTTTTATTGTATACCACAGAAACGTGTGACAGTGTGAGAATCAGAGGCAACTAATCGAAGGAATCGCCGTAATCGACATCATCAATAACGGAAATATGTCGATTTGCATAGCACAGCATCACTATGGAGTAAGATGCCTAGAGAACATCTATTTTAGATAAGACACCCAGCAATGTGGTGCCCTGTAAGCTCTGCAAAATGGAAATGGCTGATCATTTGCACCACAAAGCAAAAGCACCCTGGAGCGCTTTGCCAAGACAGCGGCAATACAGCACCTTAAAGGTCACTGCACAGTGCGCTGTCGCGTAGTAGAGCGCTGCTATAGAACGGCAACAGGGAGAGCTGATAAACACCAGGTTCAAATTCATTTCACTCATATAAACTGAGTGGGATAAAACATTCCGCATCACTTCTCACACTTGGCATCAGTTTACTAACTTACCTCCTCACAGACTGGCTGTTTTGGAGCTGAAAGATATGAGCTGGGAAAGGCTAGGACAGTAACACTGGCTGAGCTAACTTACTGTAAGCATTTATCTGTTTACCTGAAAGACTGACTGTCTCTGTGTGGAAGTGTGGAAAATGTGGCTTCTGTGGTCTCGTGACCAGAAGGTCGCCGGTTCGATCCCCAGAGCCGACAGCACGTGACTGAGGTGTCCTTAAGCAAGACACCTAACCCCCAACTGCTCCCCGGGCGGTGCGGATTGGGCTGCCCACCGCTCTGGGCAAGTGTGCTCACTGCCCCCTAGTGTGTGTGTGTTCACTAGTGTGTATGTAGTGTTTCACTTCACGGATGGGTTAAATGCGGAGGTGAAATTTCCCCGTTTGTGGGATTAATAAGAGTCTCTTAATCTTAAAACTTAATCTTAAAGGCAAATACTGAGTGGTGCGCTATGACACCCTGAAGAATCGAACAGTGCTCGGCGTCATAGTATATTACCATGTAATATGATGAAGTAAATCCACTTTAAGTCGTGACTATTTTAAGTCAAATAAGGGTTCCTATGACACAGTGATAAAAACGAAAGTTTGGGGCACCATTTCACGTGAAAATAAGTGAAAATAAACACACATTCTCTACAGAGAACACACTTCTGCACATTTAAAAGCATAGTTGCTATTTATTTGTTGAAATTAACATGTAAATGTAGCCTGTTTAAAAGTTATGGCACATAACTTATTTATATTTTAGGATTGATTTTTTTCAGTATGTTAAACTCATCAAATAAATAAAAATGTGCACTAAAATTTGTGGAAAATTCCAGTATTGGCCTATTTTTCCAGCAATAAAATATATATTTTTTTCCCTTTTAAAGTCACTCATACCAACAACACACTCTCTCATCAAAGAGTTTTGTTTATTTATTTTTTGAAGACAGTAATAATGGACAATGCATAATCATTTATAAATATGAGAAACAAAATCTACTTTTTGAATTAATTTTAAAACAGTGGTTTTAAGGTCCAGCTGAACATTAAATACGTTTTTTTTTCTAGGTGAAAAGTCTATATTAGTATCTTTTCATAACCTAATGCTTTAAAACCTGGAAAGCCTGGAGATGAGACGGGGTGTGTGGAGCCGATACAACTTACAGAATATCATTTCAGTGGATTATGGTCCAGTTATGTTCCCTGACTAAAGGTACTGACATGTACTCTTAAAGGTCCCACCCCAGTGACAAGAGGGGAACTGCCCCAGTGACAGTTTCACACCTTTATTTCTGAGAGTGCAGTGAATGGAAAATCGCATTCAATTATTTTCTGGTTAATATTACTCTATATAACTCTTTACATCTACCATTTTTATGGAAAATATAAAAAGCCAGTTTTGGTCTGCTACAGTCAAATTTACTATGCAGATTTAGTGCGAATAGCCAGGCTGTGTGGTTATGTGAGAAAGTATTAGTGTAAATAAACAGTGCCTTAATTTGTAAGTGATAAAGAAACAGAAATGGGAAAAAATTAATTCCAACTGATTTTGGTACTTACACTTATGCATATTTTGTAAGTGGACATCAAAGAAAACAATAAAATGGGCGCTTTACTCATCTACCACTGTTACCATTCTCACACACACTAACCTCTTCTGCATCCTTCTTCTGGGTCATCTGAGAGGGACCACCATCTCCCTCCTGTTCTTTTTCATTCTTTTCCCCCGACTCTTCCATCTCCTCTTCATCATCACTGTCTCGTTCTGACTCACTCTTTTGCTGGATGACGCCTTTAGATTCCTTCTCTGACTTTTTATCAGCCTTTGCTGCGCCCGTTCTTTCTGCTTTGAAGGCTTCGATGGCCTTCTTGATGCTCTCGATTCTTCTGCTGAACTGCGGGTGTGTGGCCACGCGTGCTGTGGCTCGCTCAGAAGGGCTGGAGTCTTTATTCTGGCACACCTTCTCAAAGCTGATGTCCTTCTGCAGGGCAGCTTTGGTGATGCTATCTGGCGCCAGGTGCTTTAACTCGTGGATCTCCTCAATCAACCTCGCTATTCGCCTCTCTTTTTTCTCCAAGTTGGCCCCTGTTCCTTTCTTTTTCTTGAGACCTGCAATTTGTCGTGTGAGCTTCCGGATGACTAACACCTTCACCCTCTTCACCTCTGCCCTCATCTTGACCACCTCATTGCTGAGGTTTAGCGCTGCTGGTGCTGGCATGTTTCTCTGATCCTGATGAAGACTGCAGGGGGAAGGAGATCAGTACGTTAAAGTCACATCCATTAAAGGCAGATGACACCTGTAACTGTCTAATCAAATCCTTGCATCTCTCCAGTTGGCCTTTACATTGTTTAATAATGAAGGGAAATGGTCAATAATTACCTGTTGTATTAACTTGGGGTTTGTTTATCCTTGTACTTTGGTGGCTGGTTTGCTTACCGTTCACACTGATATATTTAACATTGAACCAAAAGATATAAATAAAAAAGTCATTATTTGGTCTGACTTAGAGGTTGGATAGCAGTGTTCTCATTCGCTGTACCAACAGAGAATTGGCACTAGTGTTCATTTTACTCTAACCAAGCCTGTCAAGTCTAAACAAACCCTTGTATTAAAGTCAACCTGAAAAGATGAAATTCTGGTTATTTTATCATCTTTATTCAAAGTGTATTGTCTTTTGCTCCGCCTCTAAAACGCCATCAGATTTTTGATTGTCACTGTGCACTAATTGTGGGGTAAAATAATATTAACCAATAATATCACCTCCTCCTCCCAACACCCCCACCCATCATCCAAAGAAAATGCTCAGCTAGCTCAGAGACCCAGAAGATTCTTCTTCTTCTGGCTGCTCCCTTTAGGGGTCGCCACAGTGGATCATCTGCCTCCATCTTGCCCTATCCACTGCCTCCTCTACTTTCACACCAACCATCTCCATGTCCACCTTCACTACATCCATAAACCTTCTCTGAGGTCTACCTCTTCTCCTTCTACCCGGCAGCTCCATCTCCAACATTCTTTGCCCAATATATCCACTATTCCTCCTCAACACATGTCCAAACCATCTCAACCTGGCCTCTCTGGCTTTATCTCCAAACTGCTCCACCTTCACCGTCCCTCTGATCTGCTCATTTCTAATCTTGTCCAGCCTCGTCACTCCCAACGAAAATCTCAGCATCTTCATCTCCGCCACCTCCAGCTCAGCCTCCTGTCTTTAAAATGTTTAGATATTGTATATAAATACTGCCAAGGTTTCAAAAAGTACTCTTCTATCCGCAGTCCATCTAATCCATATCTAACAAATAAACCGAAAAAGCAGCCCTTTTTTAATTGACTGGTTTTGTAATGTTATGAAAAGCTAAATAAAAATAACGTACATACATCTGCCAATTCCACCTACAGCAACTTTATTCAGGCTAAAGTTATACAGAGAGTGTCAGCCTGGGTGGCTTTCTGCATGAGATGCAATGCGAAGGGCAGCCAATCAGAAGACAGAACGTTTGAAAATCAGTCTTAAAGGCTTTTTTTTATTCTAAGGGATAAAGAGAAATAGTTTGACTTAAGGTGTACTAAAGGCACAGCTATACTGCTTTCCACTGTTTAAAATAACCGTGTGGTGGATCTTTCTCTTGAAACATTTTCTGTACGTTGGTGTTTAGATGACGTCCTGTATGTACGTTGCCTTGCACTGTTTTGATTGCTTTTCACTGAGGGATGGGAAGTACAAACAAGAGGCCAAGCAACGTGAAAACAACGCAGGAGGCTCTGCTTTTCATTAAGGCACATGGCAGTATGGGAAAGTAATGCGATTTGTGCACATTTCACTGTTTTCACTGCATTTCAATGAGAGCCCGTTTAAAGCACTGGACAGTGGAAAGCAATGCGGTCTCGCCTGCACTACATCCCAGGCCGATTTCATGCCATTCTCCGTTTTTCATTAAAGAAATGTGACGTGAAAACAATAACAGAGTGTCTGCTTTTCACCTCTGCTCGTCTTCTGCCCGTCACTGTGGGAAAGTGTCTCTGCACTGCAGTCACAGCTCCTCAGTTCGGCACCAACTCCCCTCCACACACTCGAGCCGTTAAAGAAAACGCACTTCATACGTCAAAACACGCTACGTTAAGTCGTTTAATCGCTGGAAACAGTCGTTTAAACGCAAAACAAGTACCACATCTGGTGTAAACCCCTCTCTGCTCAGTGATAAATAAACGTGGGCAGAGCGGGCGCCACGCCGTCCCACCCTGCCTCGGTTTATGAGCGTATTAGTGAGGCTTTTAGGCGTTCGTCTTACACGTCGAGGCAAACGCGGAGAGCTCATTTCCGAGCCAGATGAATCATACGCGAAAAGCTGAGCTTTAACGTGTCTTTACATACCTTTAAAGCGCAAACGTTACACTCGTGCGTGAAACACCTCTCGCCCAGGGAGCCGCCATCTTTCACTTCACGGACGTAAAGAGAAGGCGGCGCGTTGACGTCATCGCGCTCTCCAGCGTACGTTGGCCGAAGGGGGGTGTTTTTATTTTTTATGTCTTTGTTTCTACTTGAGCTGAAATAATGTCATCTTTGCGTCCGCAGAGTGATGCAGCTCGGCGTTAAGGCGCGTACATAATTCTCTTCTCCCCTCTTTATCGTAGCGAGCGCGAACGACTTCATTCAGCTCGACGAAGTTTATGGTGGGAGAATGAAGCGGCGCAATGCGGACTGCAGTAACGTTAAGCTCCGCCGTCCGTTAAAACGGAACCGAATCGCCGAAGGGATCCAGAGCAGGTACCGGAGAACCGGGGCTTTCACCTGGGAGGGAGGGGGGCTTTCACCGGGGCGGCATGACCTCTCTGAACCGTGCCAGCCTCCCACATCCCTCCACAATGCCAGCCTCATGCCAGCTGTCAAGCCCAGATAGGTTAAAGGTGTTACAGGCGCTTAGGCAGCGATCCTCCGGCCTGTCTGTCACAGCTTTAGCTTTAGCCTTTAGCTCTTCGCCCAGCGCTGGAATATCACTGACGACTGGCTCGCACAGGTTTGGTTTCACGTGTAAATGTCTTACTTGCTGGGAACTACGTGGCTTCTGTTGGAATAGCAGCCTTATTCAGGTTGGACCGGGGTGAGTTGGCTGCTGGCGTGTCATACATGGCTGTAGCTAAGCTAACGCTAGTGTTACTGCAGCCTATGAGGAGCTGACTGACCGACTGACCAAATGACCGACCATATGTTGGCACGACTAACTTTAGGACTATGTATCCAAACTGTTTTCAGAAATAGGGTTTAATTAGGCCATAAAGGGGAGCCCCACCAGTTTTTCCAAATTTCTGGATGATTCAGTCCCTGTGATGTAAACAGTCATTCAGAGTGGTTTGATATGAAACGGTTAATTGTACAGAAACTTACTGACTCAGATTTCCTCACAGTGGTGGTGATAGGAACCAGGGGTCACAATGTATACAACACAAGTTTAGCCATTTTATTTACTGTCCAAATCTTCCTATGAACCTACACGTGTCTTTTAAGTTTATATATGTGATGATGGTAGCCATAAATCTGAACAAGTGAGTTTTCTTTGGGGACTAGTTTGCCTTTAACGCCCTGCATGTACCCCTCCACTATAAATGGATTAATATAAGTTGATTACATTATGCGTTAGACCAAAACTTCACAAAGCTACCCTAAACAGTGTCGCGAACGTCAGGCCGCCTGCCCTTAAGCGTTTCGTGTAATATCTCTCTGTGAGGGATCTTTTTCAAGGCATTAAACTTCTCAGACATCTGGTTCCTATCACCACCACTGTGAACAGTTCTGACTCATTCAGTTTCCTAGAAATACGCATTTTGCATCAAATCACTCGGAATTGTTTTGTTGATATGTCAACCATTAAATTATGCAGAAGTTTTGAAAAGCCGAGGGAGTTCCTCGTAAGGTTACACATGTACACATTTGCCCCAGAAAGTATTAAGACTCTTTCATGACCATTGGCAGCTTAAATGAAGTTCTTTAGGTTATTATTTATAAAACGTTTAATAAAGTTATTTGCGTTACAGAGGAAACACTTTTGGCACAACTCATCAAACTGATGATAGACTCTTTATGTGGAGGAAACCTCAAGATGGATAGATACATAGAAAGATAGACAGACAAAAAGAAGAATAAATACAAAAATCCTGTCTACAGGCATATATACAAATAGAAATATGCAAAAATCTGCAATAAGATCTGTAGAAATATACAAAAATAATCCTTTTGGATGCACACCTGCAGAAATCTGCACAGAAATAACCAGCTGCCTTTTGAAAGAATGCTTTACCAAAGGAGAAACTGGTCTGTTTTAAATAAATACCACATGCTTTGACGTTTGTTTCCTATCACAGCGAACACAGTACATTTCTAAGTATGCAGCACACATTTCTTAGCACTTTTTGGGGCCACTGTATATGTGATGTTTATGCGTTCCGATGTTGGAAAAGATCTTAATTGTGGTCTAGCACACAAGAACAAGATCATCCGAACAACTGTCCCGGTAACTCAAGAACCTTTTGTGGACGGCCTCAAAATTCAGAATTTTATAAATATATTATGCATCGCGCAAAACCACTTATCAGCAAACAGACACTGGCATTGAAATATTGTTTGTCATTTGATAATGATATCCGGACTGATATGTTTTTCTTTAAAGAGACAAAAAAGAAGCACTTTAAAAAGCATCAAAATGACATATTTTCTGAGGAATTTACACAGAAACGTCTAAATGAAAAATATGTAAATATATTTGCTACTAATTTGAATGTCTTTTTTGATGGAGAGCTGCGACAAGTGGAAGTCTTTTTCTCTTTCTTCCATTTCTGTTACCTCTTTCAGCTGAAACCTGTGGACAGTTTAGCTAAGGAGAGTTTTTAAATCCAGGGGAAATAAAATAAGCCTCAGTTAACTTGGCGCAAACGTAATATAATGATTTCCATAGAAATGCAAGAAAGAAAGAATAAAACTAAGATTTTCTTCAGAAGACAATTACATTATGCACGATCAGATGTTGTGCTCTGCAATAAACAGAACATACACTTGATTCTGATGCATATATTAAAGAAAAAGACCTTTAAAAAGCTCTTAAGTTAAGCCTGAACCCTCTACTACACAGTTTCATTCTTTTTAAATGTGATGATGTCGCTTTGCTCATCATGTTTCTGCTCTCTCTCTCTGAGAGGATAATTGTGTCCTTGCTTGCACATTTGCACCTTTGGCAGTGTTACTTGGCACCGTTGCCCAGTTTTGTCCATCTTAGTGTCTGTTTGCTCCGAAATGCAAGTGTGCTGGTTTGCTGAGGCTTTTCCAGTGACATGTTCAGGCATGTTGAGAAGCTGCCTCGCAAATGAGGTTTAACTATCTTGACAATTCTGGCATGGAAAGGTTTTAACCACTACGCACAAGTTACTGCGCAGTGATTTTGTACGTGCGTCCAAGACGTCACTCACGTATAGGAGAGCTTTCTGAAATCATTCAGATACTTTGCAGGGCAAGTACTTCACCATTATATTGTGTTTGACTCTGATCTGTCTGTCTTCCCCTTTATTTTGCAGCACCTTCCTCTACCTGAAGTTCCTTCTGGTGTGGGCTTTGGTGCTGCTGGCAGACTTTGTGCTGGAGTTCCGGTTCGAGTACTTATGGCCCTTCTGGCTTTTCATCAGGAGCGTCTATGACTCTTTCAGATACCAGGGACTGGTGAGTGCCACTTCTTCACCAAAGCAGGAGACCTCAAGCGCAGACCTTGAATTTGTTCCTTGATTTTCCAAAAAAAGGAAGAAATCTCCAAATGCTGGTGTTTTTCTTCCTCAGTTCCATAAACCAACAGTGATGTTCACTGCCATTGTGGTGGTGTTCACATTACCAGGATATAAAAGTCAGAGAAAAGGCAGGCGTCGCTGCATCTGTCTTAACATTTGTTTACATCTCAACGGAATGTGAGTTGTTTCATCACTTGGACCGAGGCAAATACATGTGTATCATAAGGAAAGCACAAGACACTTAAGGAGGTGTAGGAATGCAGTGAATATTCGATAAAACGGGAAACGTAGTTTGAATAACTTGGACTTTTACCCACATCCGCAGTTTTTATCCATCTGATGGAAATCAACGTTTTGTTTATGATGCTGAACAGTAACGGGTTAGTTAGCTCAACAGCAGCTCATCTAAAGAGAGCAAGATGATCTGCATGTCACAAAAAAGTGATGATGCAGGTGTGGCTTTTTTCACATCAGTCAAATGTTCCTTTTCAGTAGTCAGATATCGGGCTGTCGAGACTCCATTCCTAATTGTCTGTGTTAGAGCTGACAGTGTCATTTTTAATCACCCAGAGCACGTTTTCCTCCTGCTCCATACTGCTAGCTAGCATGGTGTCCGCTGCATTTGTTCCTGAGAACAACAAAAACAACAACAATAATAATAATAATAATAACACAATGTTGATTTTTCATTTAATAGTTAAAGTGAAACTTGTATTTTGAGCTTTCCTTATTTTTACAGAATATTTGAATATTTAAGAATGTTCGAGTACTTGATTGACTAATTGAAGATGAAAATATTCAGTAGTCGCAGCCCTAATTACATGACGTAGGATCTATTAACCTCTTCAATTCCTTGAGACCACCGGTGCTTCCAAAACACACTTCGTCATGTTCTTCAGAACGTTCGTATTTCATAAGTCACATTCAGAAGGTGGGCGTCGTATGAGGCTGGAACTGTCTTCTTTCCAATCAAATAGATGGGTGATGTAATTTTAAACCCGTATAATATTTTATATACCCTTATTTTTTTCTACTGAAAGTCCACCCATTTTTTCACAAATCTGGGCTGTAAACTATAAACAGATGGCACCTCTTCAGTGGTATACTGTAAATATTTCAGAAGTAAACGAAGTATATAGTAATATGTGTGATCATGTTCTGGGGAACTTTTACGAAATAAATAAATACAAAAAAATGACATTTATTTCATGCAGTTACTGAATAATGTGCCTTTTTTTTTGTCATGTAAATTCAGATTTAAGCCAATATATACCCTGGAGAATAAAAAGAACTTGTGCACAAAGAACAATAAGCCATTTAGAGGGAAGTACTGAGTAGATATAGTGTGTATATGAGTTTGAGCTGCGTCTGTCATCTACTGGAAGTTTACCTCTTTGTTTACTAACACTTATAGTTGAAGCCCATAGACAATTTTCCCTTGCTTCTTTACTCTTACAAGGATATTGTGATACAGGTCATACAATAGATGTTTATGACATTAAGTAAACCACAATATAAGTGGGATTGCTAAAGTCAATTGAGTATTATCACTTTGTAAAGAGTTTGCTAAGCTGGCTTTACCTAGTTAGGCTGCTAATGCTAATGTTATTAGCATTTAGCAGTCCCTTTTGATATTGTCACTATACCCATTCCAGTTGTGTCTCAAACTGGTGAAAAATGAGCTAGAGCTAGAACCCTAGGTTCTGTTGGTTGCTGTTTGGGTCAGAGCGTGTTTCAATGCCCTAAATTTACACGGCCCTTGTTAATAAACGATGGACTCTAAACCTTCATTATGTGTTGGCTCAGATATTCAGGAATAAATATTTACACTTTACACTGTCTTTTAATTGAGTGCCATAAAGCTGATGTATTTGATTCAGAAAAATCAGAATGTGAGAATTTACTCTAAACCAGTTGTAAAAAGCACTTTGTGTGCAGTAAAATTGCATTAAATTAAAAATAACCACTTTTTAAATAAAGATTATACCTTTGGTAAATCAATGTCAACTGATCTATAAAAGTCCTGCTTTTTGATCACTATTATTCTAAGCATTTATTGGTGGCTAATAAAGGTTTGCAATTACAGCCAAAGTTTGCAGCACTGCTTTCCTGCTAAGTGTTTTTTTATGTATTTATTTTTAATATAAACATATGTAAGCATGAGATTTGTATTTAGCTATAATTGTTAGTGTGTGTGCAGAAGCAGGATGCTGGGTTAACTGAACGCCTCGGGTCTCAGAGATGACAAAACTAAGCGTGTTTACGAATGTGAAATTGATCCAGAGCTCTCTGAAATTCTATCAAAGTGCTTTGAATACAAATATATTTACATTACATCCTTTCTTCTTTCTCCTGTTCAGGCATTCTCTGTGTTTTTTGTTTGTGTTGCGTTCACATCAGACATCATATGCCTCCTGTTCATCCCTATGCAATGGCTGTTTTTCGCTGCCAGCACTTATGTTTGGGTACAGTACGTGTGGCACACAGGTGAGTATCATAAGCTTTTAATTTTTTTTCTAATCCTGAGAAAGGTTGGGCAGTCTAACAGTGTTTATTGATGTCACCATACTTTGTCAGATTAAAGCGCTATGCTTTTTTGAGTAGTCTATATTGTGGATATTGGCATGCTTAAGTAACACTGACCAACTGCATGTTTCACAACAAAGAGAGCATAATTAGCCCTGTTTATTTGGATTTAGTGCAGTGCAGATTGCAAAACATAGTTTTTGATAGTGTTTTTAAATGTGACACTACTGTTTTTATTTTTTTTGTCTGTTTCGATATATAAAAACTCAGGAAACCTACATATTGTGATGCATATATATATACTGTAAAAATATCTTTTGTGATGTAATAGTGTTGCCACGTGTCATCATCCCATAAATTTTCTATTCAAATTTGGCAAAATGCAAATTGACATGTTTTTAGAGTGCATTGCCAACTACTTTTTAAAAAAAATGTTATTTATTGATTATTGCAGGATTACTTTGCTTGTCAAATTAGGTTGCGATGCTAGATCTTTTCCCCAGGCTATTTTCGAATATATTTGACATTAGCATATATCTATCTAAAATGCCATTTCATGGAAAATAACAAAAATGCTTTCATTTCAAGCTCAAAACCCCTTATTAAAGATTTATATGTTCAGTCTATAATTAAGAGTTTCATAATTAGAAATCATCTGCAAAATCTGCTGTAGATGAAGAGGAGATGGATTTTTTGAGCACTGTTGTACAACGGATCACTTTCCTGGTTGTTAGGATTGCTCATGAAAGAGAGCAATAAAGTGCTGATTCTAGGAGAGCTTCCAGTGAGCAGCCTCATTCACTGTGCCTGAAGCTGCTGCGCTGATAGCCACCGTGGACGTGTGCCATCTAGCAAGCCTGAACAAGTGGATGCTGTCAGGAAGCCTGAGGGGTTGTTACCAGTGTTAGCAGCTTGAAAGTGTTTTATTTGAAGTCACTGGGTCACTGAAGAAAAGTTAATGTATTTTCTACAGAGGTGGACAGTAACTAAGTAAATGTAATTTGTTACTGTACTTAAGTAGTTTTTTCTGTATCTGAACTTTACTTAAGTTTCTCCGTTCTGGGCGACTTTTTCCTTTCACTCCACTACATTTCAGAGTCTAATATCCGACTTTTTCCTCCTACATTTTGAGAAATCTGTCGTTCCTTTTGGTTTCTGTGTGTATAAAAACGTAACATGTCAAAACGAAAGAAGCGCAAAGCCAGAGCACCAATCAGGGCCCAGCGGTCACTTTGTTTAGAGCTGGTTTTGACCTGTTGGTCATACCGACCCAGTGCAGCACGCGGTTCAACGTCAGCGCAGCAACGTAAAACTTTGGGAGAGTCTGTTCAACATAAATGATGAACTAACCTAACTTTGTGTAAATAGAGCTCAATATAGAAATATGTCCACATATGCAGTCGAGACTGACGCGGCTTTTTTCTGAATTTCTACAAACACCATTTCATTTTATAGTAAATGAGTTTGGGCTGGTTTATGTTTATGAACAGACGCCTACAGATCAACATAGTAAAGGAGCTCATCTGTGATCCTGAGTTTAAAGCCAGTTTTTATTCAACTTAAACTTGGAACTAAGTTGTAAATAAATCTGAAACTGAAACTTTGCTTGTGTGTAAAAAGTGATTTCAGAGCCACTCGGTTCTCCCTGATGGAAACTGTTTACCTTCAGTGTTTTGTGCTTCTGATCATTTTAATAGACGTCAGCGTCACTAATTAATGACGTTCTATTAAAAGACTGGTTTACCAAGAGAGACGCTGGAGGACTTTCACCTGAAATGAGTTCATGAAGCCAGTCTGGTTATAAAAATGATAACAGGACATCAGAGCCAGAATTCCTCTTTTAGTACTTTTACTTTATACTTAAGTACATTTGAAGGTAAATACTTTAGTACTTTTACTCCAGTGGAGGTCTAAAGGGAGGAACTTCTACTTTTACTGGAGGAATATTTTACCTTGGGGGTCTCGACTTTAACTCAGGTACAGGGTTTGTGTACTTTGTCCACCTCTGATTTTCTGGACTGTAGATGGATTTTTTTAATTTAGACTCTTATGGCTCAGTCTGCTCACCTCTAAGGGATGCACTGGAATGCTTCTGCTAAAGATTCTGAAGCCCTAAACCGCAGGAGGATGGCCAAGACAACAGTGTTAGAAATAATGATCCTGACTGTGTAGGAAGTTGGTGAAAATGTCTCTTTAAGATGAAATAAAAAATCTTAACAGCATGCAATTCTTGATTTCTGTAAGTGTTGTCAAGTTTTCCCGACAATGTCAATGTTAATGGTTATTATGAATGATGGCAAATGGAAATCTTTGATCTGCCATACAGGGAATGAATTTGGTTAATGGTCTCTGTGTTTGTGCTTCTACAGAGCGGGGGGTGTGTCTGCCCACGGTGTCTCTGTGGATACTGTTCGTCTACATCGAAGCAGCCATTCGGTTCAAAGACCTGAAAAATTTCCATGTTGGCCTGTGCCGTCCATTTGCTGCTCACTGGTAAGGTGTTCTGATGCCTTTGAGTTACAGCTAAATTACATAATAGTGGGTATACATTCCCTGACCTCACAGTGATTTGGTTTTGTGGGAAGCAAGTTGGTGCATCAGAAATCTCAAATTTAACGATCGTTTAATTTGGTTATTTTGGGGGGATTTATTTTAAGTACCCAGGCTACACAAATGCGCCTGGAGCAACTGTTTGGGGGACAAAATAGTGGAAACACCACATTTCTCAAACTTGCTCATTTTATCATGAAGGTGCACTTTGTAGGTTTATAGTTACTAACAATAGTTTATCTGTTGCTGCACAATTTATCAGCTGCCCGCCATGGAAAGGAATGATCATAAGCTCACCAGTGTCTTCTTATTGTTTGAGTGGTGGATTATTCTCAGTACGGCAACCAGAAACAGTGATCCTGTGGTCAGAAACTGTCCACTGATGAAGGACTATAGAGCAACTGACAACCTAGCAGAGTATTTCAGTGGACTAAATTAAGCGCTTGAAAAAAATTTGGTAGCAAAGCCAGTTAAAGTATATAAAAAGAAATGCACAAATTCTGTAGCAGCCCTGTGGTTTGTTAATAAAAGTAAAGTCGGCTCATCGAGACACATCGGTGGTGCTTGTCAAAAGTGGATACAGTAAGCATCACCACTGCAAAAGAAAAATCGCTTTAGATGATCATACTGGGGATGCACTGGTGGCACACACGCCACCACGTTAGTGTCACTGCTGTGCTCAGGATGCTGTATCTGGTTAGTGGATTTAGTGGTGATCCCTTTTCACTGATGAATAGAGAGGGGGTGGTTAAATTGTGCAGTAATAGATGGGATGCAGTTAGTAACTGTAAACCTACAAATTGCACCTAAATGGTAGGTGCACCTGATAAAATGGCCAGTGAGTGTGTTTCATGTGGTGTTTCCAATATTTTTTACACCATCTGTGTTTACACTGTAGAGGGATATGGACAATAAGAACAGTATACCAACGTTTATTTGTCTGTGTTCAAAATGTTTGGCTAAAAAATCGAACATTCTGATTCTGAAATCAAGGCAGTTGAATCACCACCTTAAGGATGGATGAACCATCATGCACTGATTTATTTATTTATTTATTTATTTATTTACACGCCTTACATAACTATGTTTTGCATATCACTGCTGTCAGAACAAAACCTCATATCTCCAAAACGATAGCTACACATGAGAAGCAAAAAACATACTTTACTTTTAATGTAAGTCAATGGAACTAGAATTTTCTCCGAGTCGTTTTCTTTTGGTCCATTCTTCGTGAAATTGACAGACAGTCTAAAGGGCAACAGGCACTTTCATATTATGTTAAAAACTGAAAAACAACAAAAGTGAGGATATGATGCAGCAGTGATATGCATGTTTCATGTTTTAGAAGATGAATTGTGTTGTTTGTTTGTTTGTTTGTTTGTTTGTTTTTTAAAGCATCGGCTACCCAGTGGTGACGCTGGGCTTCGGCTTTAAGAGCTATGTGAGCTATAAGATGCGCTTGCGGAAACAGAAGGAAGTGCAGAAGGAGAACGAGTTCTACATGCAGCTCCTGCAGCAAGCACTGCCTCCAGAACAGCAGATGCTACAGAGGCAGGAGAGAGAGGCAGAGGAAGGTAAACAAACAAATGGATCATATGGTTGCATGTTCATTTTTGGGGTCGCTATCTGTTTATCACAAAATAAACAGAAGTTGAATTGCAGTGCAGTCTGTAAGTAATTGGATAGTGTCTCAGTGTTTGTTGTTTTGCCTCTGTACTCCAGCACACTGAATCTGAAATTAGACAATGACTCTGCAGAATGTCAGCTTTAGTTTGGGTGTATTCACTAGTGGATGAACATAAAGGGAAAGCGATTGGACTGTTTAAGAATATCTTAAGTAAATTTGGCCTGTTTATTACTTGGTTGCTTATGATGTCTGCCTGTGACCCTCAGACAGCAGAAGCTGGATATCTTCTCTGATGCTCTGCCAGGCCTGTAATGCAGCCATGTTCAGTTCTTTAGTAGCGTTTTATCTTTGGCTTCATCTTCAAGTAGTTGAAAGGCATGGCCAGCGTGGATCAGCTCCAAAACTTTCCAGATCCAGGAAGTTGGTTGCTGTGGAGTATGGTTCAGAGCAGCATCTTACTTTCTCATTCTGTTACTGTAGTTCTTGAGGTTTACCAGTGATTTGTATCTTAAGCGGAATCTTCTGAGGTTATGCTGGTAAATTCTTTTTTTGGCTATCTTTGACACCTCTCTGTCTACACCCTGGGTTATGATCTTTTTTCTTTGTGATTAAAAGTATTTTGTATCTACTACTATAGACCTTCATGGCTTGGAAGGCCAGGAGGTTTACCATTACCAAAGTAGCAAATGTCTCTTGATGGTCTTCTTTACTGACATCTTTGACACTTCTTTGGTCTTCATATTAAGCAACAGCAGCATCAGAACCCAGATATAAATGAACCTAATGATACACCAGTGGCAAAGAAACAACTTGGCATCCATTTATGATTTTTTTAAAATACGCAGCTATGTATAAAAACACCTGTGATGTGTTCAGTGTAGATATGAAACCCTTAAATTGAAGTAAATTCCTTTAAAGGGTCCATATCCTGCATTTACCATGACAATTTTTCTACCTCTTTTTTTTCAGCCCTTAGAATTGAATAAATTGTATTTGTTACTGTGTCTTTAAGACTGATATATTTGCGACTTCCCATCTGATTGGCTGCTTCATGCAAAAAGCAGTCATGGCTGAAACACTTCTTATAATTAGATTCAATAGGCAGGTCTAAACTGATATAAGCTGAATAGACAGATGTATGTAATTGATTTGTTTTTTCGTGACATCACAAAAACATGGAATTTAAAGGAGGCTGTTCTTTGCCGCTTAGTTATCAGATATGGACTGTAGAGTGAATGGTATGTTATATTATATTATGTTATTACATTGTATGTTAAAAACATGGTTTTCCACAATTTGGGCCATTTAATATGTGTTATTCTAGAATACAAAGCCAATAAACAACAACAGCTTATTGATCACTCTGTTAAACACCAAAGCAGTTATGTAATAATAGAAGTTATTGTTACGTAGTGATATTACCTTGTGTTAAGTTTAGCTATGTGTTCCATAAATTACATGTATTTGGTAAAACTGGCCAAAATGCCCATTCTCAATAGATTGAAGTGGAAAAGTCTCCATGCATGTGTAGCTGCCAAACCAGTCATTGCAGCGACATAGGATGAGCAGCCAACAAGCCAGGGTCCAGGGCTGCTGTCCTGCTTTCCATTAGTTTTTTGGTTGACGACTTTGTGAAGGCATTATTCTTTCTCTTATTTCGGCAGCGTTTTCTTTTAATTTTTTTTTTCTTGGCAGTATCTGTGATATGGCTGCCAAGATGTCCAGAAGTGATGATGACTCAATGGATACACAGATTAAAAAAAGAAAAAAGTGCTTAAGTTTGGATTTTGGATGGCATTAAATCACATTATTTTTCAGTAATTGGTGATGAGAAAAAAAAACAAAAAAAACAGTGGAACATTGTGTTCTTATTCTCCAAACTGATTTCTCCCTCCTTCTCTCTATAGCTGTCTCTAAAGGCATGTTGGAGGCAGATTCAACGCTGCTGGCTCAGAACGGAACTCCTGGTACTAAGAAACTGCCGATTTCTTTCCCGGAGCTGGAGCATCGGGAGCGAGGCAAAGAGGGCAGCAGTGGCAGAGACAGGGACACCAAGAAACAGCAGCAACAGCACAGTATAGGAATAAACAACAATATCCTACAGACTGTGGACTCTAAGCTGCAGGATATTGAGTTCATGGAAAACTACCTGAGCAGCAAGAGACTCAACAGTGAGCTGGGAGGTAGTGCTGAGAACCTGCTCATCAAAGAGGATTTGAGCAGCACAGGTGGAGGCTCCTCCTCGAAACATTACAAAAACTCCTCCCCCCGCAGCCACAGCTCCACCAATGGCAATGTGCCATCCTCGTCCACGTCCAGTAGAAGTGAGAAGAAGCAAAAGGGTGTAGGGAAAAACAATAGCACCCATCGAGATGTAATGGAGAACTATATACCCAACAACCAGCTCAGTAAGCCAGATACTTTAGTGCGGTAAGTGGATTCAAGTGTAGTTTGCACTACACAATCTTTTAGTTGGTTTTGGTTGTTAATGGTACATTCTTTATGTACATGTACAGTCTGGAGCAGGACATAAAGAAACTGAAGGCAGACCTGCAGGCGAGCCGTCAGGTGGAGCAGGACCTGCGCAGTCAGATTGGCTCTCTGGGCAGCGTGGAAAGGAACATGCGTTCAGAGCTTGGTCAGCTCCGCCAGGAGAATGAGCTGCTGCAGAATAAGTGAGAACTCATTGTGCTTTGACATCTAGTTGTTAGGACTGTCTACATTTTTTGTGTAGTTAATCATGAGAAGTTGTATTTTTCTTATTTGCTCCAATTTGACCTCTTATGGCTATATGAGTGGACAAAATAAGCATCATCAGAATGAAATTATTATCAATTATCAATAATTATTTAACGCTATTTTCGTCTTAGTTTTCTCCACAACATTATTTTCAGCTTAATTTTGTGATTTTCATACAGTGAACACAGAGAGAGCAAAAGTGACTGCATGTTCCAGCTCCTATTTGGTTGTAGCCTCTCCATCTCATACCCCTACATCACATCTTGTTTTAACAGGAGATGGAGTTTCCACTTTGCTGTTGCTTTCGGTAGTATGTGAGTTGTTAATGCTCCACAGGTCTCCTGTGAGCACTGTCCAGTCTAGTTTGCAGAAGGCATCCTCTCTTGCTAACTGTAATGATATTAATCAAATCGCTGGCATCAGTGGGGTGCAATGCTTTAAAATGATGCTTAAGACTCAGTGGGACTTGCCATTAGCTGTCTTTGAACAAGAGGACTGCAGTCGTGGAGTTACAACAAGTTTATGTTAACAACTGGGCTTCAGGCTAGAACTGCAGGTGATTTGATGGATCA
Source organism: Pygocentrus nattereri (assembly GCF_015220715.1). NCBI lineage: Eukaryota > Metazoa > Chordata > Actinopteri > Characiformes > Serrasalmidae > Pygocentrus > Pygocentrus nattereri. The sequence continues at coordinate 956,552 of NC_051237.1, forward strand.
AACTAGGAATATATGTTAGGATGTGATGAATTATGTTAATATGCTTTCCTGAGCATATCGTGGATATCGTCAGTACTTCTACCACACTTATAACTGCGTGTTTAATTACAAAGAGCGTTTCATCAGCCCTGTTTAATTGGAATTATTGAAGTACTGAGTGTGAAACATGGAAAAATATCATTCACTCATAAATTTTTATAGCGTTTTTTTAAACGTGGTAATACTGTTTTTTTGTTGTTGTTCATTCCAACTTATGTGATGTTAGGAAAAAAAATGTATCAAAAGTATTTTGGTGTTGTTGCAATATTGCACACCCCCAGTTACAAGCATAAAATGAATCTTTGTCATTAATAATTTATCATGTCTACTTGTTAATAGCTTTGTCTTTACCTTTGACACCACTAGTAGTTTTCTTTCTTGCTAGATAATGTGGGGATAAAGAGTGAAGTGAAAAGTTTACAGTGATTTGGCAAAAAAAAAATATATATATACTCCAGATTACACTATTTTTGCCCTTTCAGCCCAAAGTTTGAAAGAAGTTTCTCTAGTTTGACGCTGCAGCTGCAAGGCTGAAGAAATGGAAGCTTATACCCCAATTAGCATCATGCAGACTACATGCCTAAATCATTATATACTTAATTAACCACATTATTTGAGTCATTTTAGTTGACTTTCTCATTTGGTTTCCGAAACTGCACAAAATACAGGATAATAATGTAATAGTGGACAAACTATGTCGCATAGCTAAAAACAGTAGCAGCCATATTGAAGCCTAAATTTTGGTCCAGTATATCATACAGTGTCAGCAACCACATCAACAACATAACATGGTTTGTGGTAAGCATTGATGGTTTGCAGGATGCTATTTGGTGTACATAAGGTTCAGTTAGTTCTTAGCTCCATTGTAACTCCAGTGCAACACTAAAGAACCAAACTGATCGGCATCTGATAAACTACATTTGGTGTGATGGGAAAATTGTGTAGAATTATGTTTTTCATTTCACCAAGCTGTTGCCTTTTTGTTTTAAACACTAACATATAAAGAATGTCATCTCACTGTGAGGAGCTGTCTCTGCATAACATATTGCATAACATCTTGTAAGTGTCTGATCCTTTTTTGAGTCTACCATGTCAGCCTGTGCTTGTGTTAATAGTGCTTTGTGTATGCGTCTTCATCAGGCTTCATAATGCGGTACAGGCCAAACAGAAAGACAAGCAGACCATTGTTCAGCTGGAGAAACGTCTGAAAGCTGAGCAGGAGGCACGAGCAGCGATAGAGAAACAGCTAGCCGATGAAAAGAAGAGAAAAAAGCTGGAGGAAGCAACAGCTGCCCGTGCTGTTGCTCTGGCTGCTGCTTCCAGGTAAAGCCTACGCAGAGCATGACATAGCCCTGCAAACTGTGATGGAGGCGTTGGTCTGTTTTCATACATCAGTTACATTTTCTGCCAACCTGATACTTTTCCTTCTCAGCAAATTCAGACGGGTCCTTCTTGAAGTTAATGTAGACAGTAGAAACAGAATGTAATACAGAGGAAATTGGGACTGTTTTAGATTGAAAAGTACTAAAAATAACTACTGCAAGGCTACTTTGTATGCAAAAGATGAAATACTAGTTAGTATTAAGTAGTCTGTGCTGATGTAAGCATGTTGAATATTTGATTTAACCCTCAAGCAGTAAACAAGCGTCACCGTGTTCATGAAGTAGCTGCAGATGCAGTTGTTTTGCTATTGGGAGCTGAGTCGGGACATATTTTCCCCCAGCTTTTCATTTTCCCTGTTAGTTTTTTCCCCTGCATTAACTGTTGTTGACACCTGCATGGTGGAAGACTCACTGCATGTTCTCCTATCATAACAGAGGGGAATGCACAGACTCTCTGAGGACACGCATCCGGGAGCTGGAGTCTGAGTGCAAGAAGCTTTCCCATGATGTCAAATTTAAAGAGGAGCAGCTTCGAGAGCTTGAAGGCAAAGCACAGGTGAGCTGCAGGCATTTAACCACCAAAGCTTTGTCTGGTCCACTTTTTCCTTACAGCATTAGATTGTGCGTAAACTGTAGATACTGCTGTGCTTTTTGCTGATCATGCCATCATTTATAAATTCAGAACGTCAGTTTAACATGCCTTCTTCAGTGGAACATTAGGGGGAAAACTACATTCGGGACAATGTAATTGGCTGAGTTCCCATTAGAAATGGATATTACAGCAGAGTTCACTACTTTGTAGAGGTGATATAGTGATTAACTGATGCACTCCCCCTCTCGTCATGTTGAGACAGTTGGCAGTGGCTTTAATAAATGAGTCAGAAAGCTTCATGCATGTCTGAAGAAGCCTATTCAGTTTCCCCTTCATGAATTGGTTGGGTTATTGAAAGGGAGTAAGGTGCAAACATAAGAGATGTAATAAAGTTCTCATGTGTTTCTCCATGTCCGTGCTCATCCTTCCTCTTTCCACTACCTGGCAGGAGCTGCGCAAGTATAAAGAGAATGAAAAAGATACAGAGGTTCTCATGTCTGCACTATCAGCAATGCAGGATAAGACCCAGCACTTGGAGAACAGCCTTAGTGCTGAGACCAGGATCAAGCTGGACCTCTTCTCAGCGCTGGGGGATGCCAAGAGGCAGCTAGAGATTGCACAAGGTTACACTTCCTAACTTCCTAAGGGAAAAAAATAAACCTGACAAGTATTTCAAGTTCTAACACTCCGTTAAGCATGCAAACTGTCTGACTGTGCTGTCTGACTCATGCTTACTTTCAAATGTGTTTGTGTGCAGGTCAGATCCTGCAGAAGGACCAGGAGATAAAGGAACTAAAGCAGAAGATAGCAGAGGTCATGGCCGTAATGCCCAGCATCACATATTCAGCCGACACAAACAACATGACCCCTGTCACGCCTCACTACTCGTCCAAGTTCATGGACACCAGTCCCTCCAGCCTGGACCCCAACGCCTCTGTATACCAGCCATTGAAAAAGTGAAAGCTTTCCCCTCCCTGCCCTCCGTTTTGTCCTCTAAATTGACCAGGCTCAGTATCTGTACCTCTTAAGAGTGTTTTTACACCCCCTCACCCCTCTCAGTAATCTGTTCTCTGTTATTGGTGAATCAGGAGTCGGAAAAGATAGGAAAAAAGGGATGTTATGCTGACTAAATCTGCCCAGTTTGGATTTTAGGGTTGTTTTGTAAAGCTACCAGAAAGCTCAGCCAAACCTTTTCCGCAGTTAAGCCACTACAGTCTGTGGCACTTCTGTGTCCCCTCCCAGTTCCTCTGTTAAGGTGTTTCTACCTTTCCCCTCACTTTTGTGTTAAACATAAGGAATTTTAAGTGCCAGAGGAAAGGCAGGATGTTTTTTTTTTCTTCATGGCATGTTTAATGAATGTAAAAGAAAAGGAAATATTACTTCATGTTTGGTTCTTTTATTACCATGAGATGAGAGTATTCCTGATTGACGACACAATTTGTTTATCCAGATGCTGTGACTGTTGAAAGCATGTTTCGGTTCAGTTATGACCATAGTATTGTAATTCTGTCAGTGTGGATCAGGAGACGCGATTGGTTTTGTATTATTATTCATCTTTGGAAATTGAAATGCTCCGTTCTGCCCCGACACTGTCTGACAAGTCCGTAGTTCACCTGCGTTCCCAGTACGGCGATGCCGAAGTTGAGGAAGCGGTTCAGAAGAGTCTGATCGTGATGTTGTATTAATTGATTATATGCTGCATAAATATTTGAGAATGTTGTATTTTGCGGTCAGTGCAAATCCTCTTTATTACCGGACCAAATTAAAATAGAGTTTAGACAATATGCAGAGAGCGGAACATGCACAGTGTGGGTAGCTGATCTTTCCAGTCATCATTTTACGCAGTGCCTTGAATCTTTTCCGTTTAAAAACACAACAACCCGGATGATGTCCTCCCTGGATCGGCTTGTGCCCATTATTTCTCTTTTCAGTTGCGGTACTTCTGTTTAGCTTCCCTGATGTTTTATTTGGCCATGAATTATAGATGTCCTGTAATGGTCACTGAAATCAGGCTTACTTTTGTTTCGGTGAACAGTGGTCCTCCGAATCTACGCTTGTTTACGACTTGTTTACGACATTTGTAAAAGTAAAAAAAAAAAACTTGCTGAATGTTTTCATTTCAGAAAAGCGTGCCAAGTACGGTCCCCATCAGCACCACCACCATCATCATCATGTCAGAGGTAGAGATATCCATTGACGATAGCTTAAGTTACATGTGACAAATGCACTGTATGTGTTCTCTTAGTGCTGGCAAGATTGGCCTCATCGTCTGTTACTTAAAAATCAGCCCACTTTATGCTACTCGCATCCTTTACTTCACGTTTTCTTAAATGATTGCTCTGAAGTTTGCATCATGCATCAAGCTCGTTTGGATTAGATCTTGTTTTGCGACAGGGATGATTTGTCAAATGTTGAATTTTTACTGTTCCCCTGACTTTTTTTTTTTTTTTTTTTGAGAAGTATTTCTGTGGATTGCAGTGGCGTTGTTTTGGGGTCTTTTTTTGTAAACTTTGTGAAGAGTAAAGAAGAAAGCAGTTATTTCTGGTTTGCTGTCCGTTTTATTTTTTTCTTTTAAAGTTGATGTGAGCAGGGAATCATAACGTATTTTCCTTCTGTGATATCACCTATTTGTGAACGAAGTATGGTACAAGAGAGTCTCATTTCTTTTCAACGATTGGTAGGCGGGGTTAATATTTTGCCCACCTACTGGTGCAAAGTCATGTAAACAAAACTCAAGTGGTTTAGAAGTGGGGAAAATTCATTACATTACAGTCAGCGATTACGGAGAAACTAGACTTTTGTTTTTTTAAGTGATATCATGCTCAATATGACGAGGCAGATAAACTATCAAGGTAAAACCATCTATTTTAATTCCAGGCTTAGAGATAGCAGTGCATACAGATTTATGGTCAAAGAGTATTTTAATGTCCACAGTCTGGTGAAAAACTGAGGCAGCAAGTTTGCATTTTAAACCATATTAATCTTCAAACAACAAAAGACTCTCTTTCTGTAAACATAAAAACGTTGGAGATGTGTTCCTTGTCCTGAACTCATAGACTCAAGATACAACAAACTCTTTGACATTCACGTTCCAGTAGCCACATGGGGGTGCCATGGCCCACATTATGAGGATACCCTGAATAGTTAGTGAATCTAATTTTAATCCTGGAAATTTACAGCAAGAAAAAAAATACACATTTATTAGCACATTCCAAACAGAGTATACGATCTTATTTGGCTTGAAGGGACACTCCATGGATTTTTCAAAATTTCTGCATAATGCAGTCATTCAGATTGCAAGAGAAGCCATTCAGAGTGGTTTGATGTGGTTCAATGTAAAGAAACATGCTGACCAGGGCTTGCAAAGTCTCCAACACCGATACATTAATTTTATTTAGATTTTTTTGTTGATATTGATAAAAAAAATGTGCCTTACAACCCTTCAGCATGTACTGAAAATAATCACAAAATATTAGAATATGGATTATAAATCAAAGCTTGATCACAAAAGTGTCACACCTGCCTTTTTTGATCTTTACATTTTGGTCTTTACATTTTTTACATTCTTGTTAAAACTTTCTTTTCTGGAATTCTGTGAAGCTGCTTTGTGACAACATCCGTTGTAAAAAGCGCTACAAATACATTTGATTTGATTTGATTTTTTTAGGCAGTGTAAAGTTTCTGTGATTGAGCTTCTGGTGGCATTGAACACTTCAGATGTCTGGTTCCTATCACCACCACTGTGAACACTTGTGACTCCTAAGTTTCTCTAGAATGGAGCGTTTTTGCATCACACCACTCTGAATCACTCAGTACAATAATACATACATTTAAAAGTGGTGGACTTGGCCTTTAAATGCTGGGAAATGAGGGATGTGCAGCCGGGAGAGGGTTAATACGGCTCCTGAACCCTTTTCCTTGATTGACAGCTGTAGCTCCGCCTTCTCGGAGGCTGAAGTTCTAGATATCTGAGCATCAAAACAACAAAGTTGACGGAGCGCCCGGGCCTCGGTTAGTCAAGCAGGGTTCGCTTTTAGGGACTTTCAGCTCCAGCTGTTTTTGTCTTGGTCAAGATTTTGGGATGGACGTGCTGAAGTCGGCTGGAAGAGCTCTGCGCAGTCCGAGTCTCAGCAAACACCACAGTGAGTAACTCCAACCCCAACTCGGTCGGAGACTTCACCTCAGCGCAAAGACGGTCAGCTCCTTGCTCCAGCTTCCCCGTTCCACCTTAAATAGTGCAGCCTGCTGCCTGAACCACCTCAGATAGTTTAACTGCACTGTTTAAGGTGGAACGGGATAATTCGAAATAGAAGCCGGCGAGTAAGCAGCCAAGCTCAGCCTCATATCCGAGTCTTTAGTTCTCATATCGGGTAAAAGTTCCTGTTTACGAGACTTAAGTTCGCGTCCTCTTCATCTGCTTCTTATTGGATTGGAATGTTCAGCTCCACCTTAAATGTTGGGCCAGTTAACTCATGTTCTGGCGCCGGTTCACGCGCCATTTAAGGTGGAACGGGAAAATTCCGCTTCGTTTACAGAGGAAGGCAGACAGCGGCTCTGAGTTCGCCTGAAAACTCGCTGTCCTCTCTTCAGAGCCGCGTTGGAGGGGTTTAAGTCTGAGTTACGGTGCCCTGTGCCTCTTAACTGTGACCTTACGTCATTTAAATGCTTAGTTTGTTGTTTTTTCGCGAGCATTGCTGATGGAAACTCAGCGGTTGGCTTTGACATTCACTCCATCGTCCTGTTCACTGCTGCCTTTTGGTTTTGAAGGTCTGTCTGAAGTTTTCAGCTCCTGTCTCTGTTTCACAAACTGTGTCAGTGGCTTGAGTTCCATTAGACAGTGGCAGGTCAGTGGAGTGTGATGGTGTGGTTTATACAGTCACCTGCCAATTTTAAAGTGCTTAACAAGCAGGTAAGGCCTGCAGTTATGTGCAAGTTCCAGGTAAACCTTTAGCTTGTTTTACTGAGTCTACAGTCTGGCTTATGCCAGTGCTCAGTGATGTCGTCGTCGTCATCAGAGCAGAGATTAATTACAGAGGTAATTCATTAACATTCATTTCAGCAAATTGTCATCTGAACAGAATTCAGAGAGGTTTGATGTGAAAACCTGTGTTCTAGAGTAACATACTGAGTAAGAGTCACCACAGTGGTGGACCTAGGGGTGGGCAATATGGTGATATTTTGACATTGTTGTGATCATTAATGTTAAGATGCACTTTCCTGAGTGTGTCGTGGATATCGCCAGTTCTTAAAGAACGCAGACTAACTGCATGCTTCATCACGGTCTGAGCACAATAGGCCTGTTTAACTGTGTGTGGAATATTAAATAAGAATCATTTTTATTATTATTATTATTATTATTATTATAGTGGTTTGCAAATGTGGTACTACAGGCTCTGTTTTGCCTTTTCCAACTTATTAAATCTCAGAAATAAAAAGCGAAACATTGTGATGCATATTGTGTATCGTGAAAATGTCTTGAAGTATCATGATGTGTTATTTTATATCATATCGCCGACCTCTATGAGAACCACACATCCAAAGAATCTTTATTGCGAGCGTTAAGAGATTATTTCTACTACTTCACATAAATCTATTACATGAAGTGGTTATGGATTTGCTAGCGGATGTCCGAGATATTGTTTTACAGAAATTTAAAGAGGTTTTGGCCTAAAGCGTATTTTGAAGAATTGAGCTACATACAGAGTTCATTCATTCATTCCAGATTTATCACTACTTTGTCATCATCAACATATAAAAATTCAGCAGACGTGCAGCTGCGCTGGTGGCTTTGGATTGTAAATCAAATGTGTTTGCGTTGTAGACTGTGTGATCCATGTCACCCATCATCACCACTGTCAAGCGATCAGAGTCAGTAAGTTTGTCTAAAGTGAATCATTTCACATCAAACCTCTCTGAATGACTTTGTTTACCTCTGTTCAACCAAATCATGCAGAAATGATGAAAACTGGACGGATTTCTCCTTTTGAAAGATCATTCTGTGCAGAATCATTGATGCATCTGAAATGCATGTGATCGTTTATACTCTGATCTAGTGCTGTGAGTTAACTTAAGGAATATTTGCTAGTCTGTGAGTCTGGCAGTCACTCTGCTTTTATGGTTCCCCCGTGTCTGTTTAGTAAAGAGGAGCAGCTCATATGAAGTACAGTACCATAAGTTTAGTAGAGACTGGAAACTTCTGCACCTGCAGTGCGGGAGCCCCTCGCCTTTGGCTGATTTGTGACTTTTTCCTGAGGGGAACAGTGGGAACTTAAGAGCGCTCTTGACCCCATAAGAGCCCTTTAGAGGTTTAGTTGACTTAACACCATGACGACAGGCTGGAATGCCTACAGAAGGAATTCTGAGACTTGTCATTTAAGCTCACAGCCAAGTTCAGGCACAGCAAAGAACCATGCATTTGTGGAGAACAGAAAACTTGACTCTGTATTTGTAAGCTCTGAAAGTTGAGCAGTGTGTAAAGGCCGCTGTCTGTAGTATTTTACTCACTCGTTGTATCTGTCCCTGCCATATCCACACATGTGAATACTAGAGGTGGTAAAATATTTTTCAAATATTTAAATAGTCTTGAAAGTTTAAAAAATCGTTTTTGGGGTTTTCGTATGCAAACAAGTAGTATAAAGCCTAGAATCTAGAGTTTCTTATCTGTTTAAAGAAGAAAGCAAAGAAAGACTATAGCCGTCTAAAGCTGTCTAAAGTTTACCACACAGCGGAGAAGAAGCTCCGAGCTGCATCACCAGAGGGTCTCTCAGTGCACATATAAAATGTTATACGCAAAAAGCGTTTATTATTATGTTTAGTAACTCTTTGCCTCACTCTTTAGAAGTTCAGATCAAATGTATGAGGTGAAAAATGAAGAAACAGTGCAGAGTTAAAAGATAAAAGCTGAATAAGAAGCTAGTTTCAGTTGTGTAGAAATTCAGATGTAAATTACTGTTTCACACAAAAATATTTCAGATTAAAAACAGTTCTTATTTGAAAATGTGTGTATGCTGTGATGTATACCACTCGGTCAGAAATTTAATGACAAACCTTTTTGGCCACACCACCAACCACTGCTTAACATGTGTCTGTATATCTTAGCCCTTGTGTGGTGTTGGGGTCTGTGGTACCCATTTATTATTATTTCAACCTCAGATTCTTTGGCCCTTTTCTGTGAAGAACATATAAAATAGTACATTTTCAGGGTCTTCACTCTGTTCACCCCCCCATACATTTATATTGCACATGTGGGGTTGTTGTGAACTTGCAGGGAATAAGTGTGGAGGTGCTGTGTCTCTTCATTCTGTTCTCCTCCTACATGGCCTGCTGTTAGTGTGTGTGTGAGGCTGCTGACTGGCTACAGCTGCTAAAGTAGAACCCTATGCTGGACACTTATGGTATTTTAAACATCTGGTAGTTTTACATAAATTGCTATGGCTGTATTGATTTTAAAAAAATAAATAAATAATGCAGTGAGTCCACCAGATCGCGTCCATCGTGTAGCCAGCTGCAGACATTCCAGCAGGACAGGCTGGTTCCCCCGAACCCAGAGTTCTCGTCGAGAAGATAGTGTCAGTTGCGTTGAGAGACCATTTGATCAAATCCATTTTTCTTAGTTTGAAGAGCAGCGTGGAGAGAGTCTCTCAAGTAAAGACAGTAGACTAGACAAGACTGGAGAAGCGAAGCAGGAGAGATAAGGGACAGGAGAGGGAGAAAGTGCGACAGCCTTCGTTGAGAGCCAGAGAGAAGAAGTTGATGGCCAATTTCGCTGGTACTTGTGACTGGTCACAATAAAGGTTTCATCATCATCATCATCATCATCTTTCTCAGTGTAAATTTCCAACCATTCGTCATCTACGGATTTGTGGTCTGGTTCTGTAATTAATATATAAATATATGTTTTTCCAGGGATAGGGGGGCTGTATGATGGGACGGTCCCATCGCTCTCACTGGTGCTTGGGGAAATCGTTTGGTCAGAAATGCCAATGTGGCTAATAAAGGATGAAATCGGATAGCCACCATTAGCATTATGAAAATGACATCATTCTAAGTGGTACTATAACTAGTGACTTGCATTCATTGACAGCAGTATTATCATCTGTGATAGATTCCTTTAACACCAGACCCCCTCTATTATTCCAGATAACAGGCCAGAACATCTTGTGCATCGTTCATGCTGATTCACCTTGGCGCCTTACTTTTTTAATTACGTCCCTTCTCGTTTCACGTGCCACTCAGCCATCATCTTGTAGAAATAATTTCTCATTAAGGTAGGAGGGGCTGAGTGTCCTTCCAAAGCTCCAAAGTCACACGCTTCAAATGAGAAACTGTAATGCTTGCAGCAAACATGGCTACTATATAATGAAGAGTGACTGGAGTAGACTTTTTTATGGTGCTTTATAGAGGTTCGATTTATAGCCAGTGCCTTTGGATCACTTGTGTGTCAGTGTCCTGCTCATACTAAACAGGTGGACCGTCTGATGCAGATGCACCAGCCACACACGGCCAGCAGCTGTTCAGGCTTTTCCACTTGCCTCATTTTCTAAAAGGCCATTCACTAATTGACTGGTCTTATTTCAAGACTAGCAACGACTAGGATGCATTTTTGTGAGATGATATTAAAGCTTTGTGCACCAACCCCCCAACCCCCCACCCCCAAACCCTGCTTGTTTGTATGGTTTTATATACCAAAGTCATTTCTACATGACCATTTTCTGCCCTCTCTTCAGCCTTACCAATTAAATAGACTGTTTATGCCTGACTGTACCCGTAATTAATTCTTACATGATCATTCTCCAACTTTTCTGGTTAAGAAGGTTGTTTTGTTTGCTTTGATGCATACAAATAAGAGTGATGCATATATTGCACCTCATCTAAAAAGCACTCCAGAGAAACACTCTATAACGTCAGTGTGAATAGGCAGTGCGAAACCGCTGCAGGCTTGATGGATGCATATATGTAAATGCAATTGTTTTAATTGCTTTTGCAACAGAATGTCCATACACAAACTGTATCAACAGGGGAGTGAATGGTATGTTTTAATGCTCTAGCAATGTTTACATACTACTTACTACTTACATACTAATTTCCATGACAAGGGTCCTTTAATTATACTAGACCAGTTTACATCAAAACTGACATTTGACGAATTCCTTTACTTTTACAGTATGTGTGTGGCTGCTAAACAAGTCCCTCACTCTGGGCTGTATCTACAGAGATTAATCCTAGCATTCCAAGCAATCCTAAGTTTCTAACTAACTGATCCTCTTATTGTTTGTATTATGATGTTTGGGTTGTTTCCTGACTCAAGGTATTTCCTGTTTAATTTAATCTGATCAAAGATAGCTTAAGGGGTCAAACTGGTCATTGGTCGAAACTTTATGAAACTAATTAAGAATAACCCCCTCAAGTATGTTCTGATATCCTTGCAGTCTGAGCAGTTCAGAGTTCAGCACTGCAGTGTAGAGGAAGTTTGTAAAGTCAGAGTCTGTCCGGTCTGGACCATTGGCCACCCCACCCTTGCATGCTTCTCAATGATAATCATTCAAATAAAGTAGTGGTTCCCACAGTGATTAAGGGCTTCTGGGTGTCCCACTAATCAGTATTTAGTGAGATTGCCTATCGCTCTGGAAGTGTTATTACGCCCCTCTTTGTTTATGAGCTTTTCAGAAGGCCTCCCAGCTGTGGAGGACTATCATCAATAATCTCTGCACAGGATATATTATTTCTAGAGGTGTAGACTGGCAAATTACACAGAAAGGGCTTCTCTCCAGACCCTTAAATCTCTATTGGAAATCTTGGGGCTAGTGAAGGAGCATAAGTCATAAGTCTTTTCCTTCATAACCTTTCTCTATCTGTATCAATCAGTGTCAGAGGAAGCCACAGTTGAGCAGTTAGTGTGAACCTTGTTATTCTAAGGGTACTGTAGGTTGTGTTTTTTGACATGCTGTCAGCCATCAAAAGTGGAATTCTGCATAATAAATAAATAGACAGCATAATAATAAACAATAAAGTGTTTATTAGTTGCTGTCTGAACAAAACATTATCTCCAAAATGATAACTGTACGTTTCTTTTGGTCCTTTCTTCATGAAAATTGCACACAATATAAACAACTGGCATTTTCAAATTGTGACAAAAACGTCAAAAATGGAGTTACAAGGTTTTGTTCCATTACATTATCATCTAATTATTGCCACTCCTGGTAAAGCTGAGTAAAAATGATAAATTTCATCCAAATCATCTTTTGGTGAGTTAGTATCTCACACATCCCAGACCAAACACGTTTTTGTGCTTGAACAGCCGACCGTTATATTCACAACTGGTAAGTGATGATGCATGGGTTCACGAGATGAGACATAAAAAGCGACCTTTCGGTTTTTCCAAGATGTCAAAAAATGTCAAACGATACACCCGACACGCTTCTATTAGACCTGTGTGCTTTTTAACATGGCAAAGACAAAGCAGGATTGTATTCTCTGGCCCTCCACGCTGTCTTTCCCCATGTGGTGGGTGTATCTATGAACAACCACTCAGAGTTTAGTCGTATTTACTAGTTAACTATTTGATATATCACTGCTGTTGGAAGAAAACCTTGCATCTCCAATGGTAACTTTACAGGAGAAGGAAAAAACCTATGTAACGTCTATGGAAGCAGCCTTTTTTGCAAGTAATTTTGGGCTGTTTCTTCTGATCCATTCTTCATGAAATGTACACACAATGTAAAGGGCAACAGGCATTTTCAAATTACACCAAAAACCAGAAAACGTCAATAATGGAGATACAAGGTTTTTTTCCGACAGCAACCTTCTGATGAGCAAGAATAGAAATGAGCAGATCAGAGGGACAGTGAAGGTGGAGCAGTTTGGAGATAAAGCCAGAGAGGCCAGGTTGAGATGGTTTGGACATGTGTTGAGGAGGAATAGTGGATATATTGGGCAAAGAATGTTGGAGATGGAGCTGCCGGGCAGAAGGAGAAGAGGTAGACCTCAGAGAAGGTTTATGGATGTAGTGAAGGTGGACATGGAGATGGTTGGTGTGAAAGTAGAGGAGGCAGTGGATAGGGCGAGATGGAGGCAGATGAACCGCTGTGGTGACCCCTAAAGGGAGCAGCCGAAAGATGAAGAAGAACCTTTTGATGAGCACTTGAACACAGCATTAACTAGCAGCACTAATACCACCATGTTCCTAATGTTAAATTCATAGTGCATCAACAAGCCATGCAGGTTTTGTAATTTGGACAGCTCCTATTAGCTAAACATTTAGCGAATGGCAAACTTAGCGGGACGTTCATAGAGACCCAATGACTAGCTGATGCTGATTGTCAACTGTTGTTAGTTAACGTTTTTATACAGCCCTTCATTAATACACAAAGGAAAGACCAACGAACAGATCCAGCTCTGAAATGGCGTTTTACTATGGAGTCAACAAGAATTTACAAACAATGCAAGATCGAAGTTCTTTACAACAGTTGACTAACGTTACAGTCTTGGGACCGGCTAAGTGGATTCACCCCCTGGCTGCGTGCGCACCTGGTAATGTCTGTAAACAGGAAGCTCGTCTATGTAATTTAAAGGAAAGCTTCACTGCTTCAGAAAGCTTCATTTTTGGAATCAGTAGTATCGTAGTATTTTCAACTGGTCTTTCTCATGGTAATGAATGACCTGAGAAAATTTGACCTGTGTGTCACCTCATGTTTATACCCCACTGAAGCTGAGCATAAAATTGACCTGTGTGTAGCCCCAGTGAATTGAAGTCTTCTTAATCATTTAGATGAACTTAACATAAAAGATGAATGGGGAAAATAACTCGGTTGAATTTCATGAAATAGAACTTCTTTCATGATATAATTTAGTGTTTTTTTCTTTCACTCGCTGTGCTTATAGGTTAGGTCACGGGTCGACCACATGCAGCTCTTTTACTGCCCTGTTGTGGCTCCTAGGCAGAATTAGATTTTTAAGTAAAAATAACAATCCTCTTGTTCTAATTTTCCCGTTCCACCTTAAATAGTGCCTGAAGTGCCAGAATATAACTGCTGCACCATTTAAGGTGGAACGGGAAAATTAGAGCAAGAAGTTGGCGAATGAGAAGGGACTTTAGCCTCGTAAAAAGTCAAACATAGAGAGACATTATACAAGAAACTGGTCTACTTTTGCAGAAAAAAGTTTCCTGCCAGAGATGCGAGAAAGGGGGCTACAGCTGAGTCTGCGTTTTCGTTTATTCTATACTAGGACATTAGCAAATATTAAGACATATTTCCAGCAAAGATGGTAAAAGATTACTTCAATAAAATGGATATAAAATATTATGACTCCCAATTTTTGTGTATGATTGATTTTATATAATACATTATATAGAATACATCACAGTAGATGTATTTGTAAAGTATATGGCAAACATAAGGATGATGATCGAAGCCAACAGATTAATTAATTTACTGCAAAATTAATGTAAAGAATTAAAAAAACAATAAGCAAAAATCAGTTCAAAATGTATAATACTGTATAATATTTATGAATATTTCCTTGTTACTGTTCTTTCAGCTTACCATGTACTTTAAAAGACTATTAAAGCTGCAGAAGATTTTGGGATTTGGAGACCCCTCTGGTAGAAATGTGTAATTGCATGCAAAGTGCAGAAGAACATTTAGTAACATGGGTTGTGCTTTGGACCCTTCACCAAGCAGATGAATCTGATGATTGTGAGTCTGTTGAAAGACAATTCAGAGAACTCAGACTAAACTTGATGAAGGACGTGTCTTTAATTTACTATATACTGTATTTTTCTACCACTTCAAAGAACTAAACTGGTACCTCTTACTTTCTAATACATATTGTGTGAAGCTGAACATACAGGGAGAACTGAAGGACAAAAGGCACGAGAAACGAGGCAGTTTCACCCCCCCGAAGGAAAACTGGGTCATATTCAGGTCTTTTTATGATACTCATCGAGGTTTATCTGTGTACATTCCACAGATCGCCGCAGTGCCTCATAAACATAGGCTCAGTAACCCAGACTTGGCCTCTGATAAAGACTGCTCATCCTTTGAGATTTAGAGCTGCTGTGTTTGTGATTACTGCTGGCTGTCTCTGGGCCTCAACTTTTGTGATATGATTTTGGGAAAAGAAGGAGTGACTTGAAGGGCACAAGGACACTGGCATGTTTTCCTAGAATGTTTTTGAGCTGGAGGGGCTTGAACTTGGCTTAAATAAGACAAATATTGACACTTTTAATGTGCAATATTTTTCCAACCCATTTTCCCTGGTATGTGTTTACATAAGCTCTTTAAAGCCTTGCACTTTAACTCTACATACAGTAAGTTGTCACTAGTGTGCGGCTTTGTGGGTTTGTGTGTGGTGGCCTTGTTTTCCTCTGTGCATCTGCAGAAGAGTTGTTATTGTAGCTGTTTAAACTTGAATCATAAACCATAAAACTCATTCTGTTTTCTCAGAGCTTCCCGAAAACTGGACAGACACCAGAGAGACCCTCATTGAGGGAATGACCTTTAACCTACGGCTTTTGGGAATGACTCTTGTGGACCAGCCAAAAGGTGAAGATCTGTCAGCTGCTGCTGTGAAGAGGATTGTTGCTACGGTGAGTGTGGCTGCACAATAATGACTAAAAAAATATTTAATCACTGAAATGTCACGATTATTCATCCAGTTGTGGAGAATAATGCTTATATTGCTCTTAAGCATTTTAAATCAGCATTCAGCAGCCTGTTCTTCCACTTTGTAGAATACAAGTCTGTTTTTATTTCCAGTATGAAAGAATGAATTCTCCTGAATTACAGCCCCAATTCCAAAAAAGTTGGGACAGTGTGTGAAATGCTAAGAAAAACAGAAAGCAGTGATTAGTTTTACCTTATAAACTTAGTTTTTTGTAAATATACTCTCATTCCAAATTTGATGGCAGCAACACGTTTCAGAAAAGCTGGGGCGACAGCATATTTTCCACTGTGTTACATCATATTTCCTTTTAGCAGCACTTAATAATCATTTGGGGACTGAAGACACATTAATCCAATTTCGAAAGCAGAATGCATTGCCATTCTTCTGTTATACAAGTCTTATTTTTAACTTAATAATTAAGACATGTTTTAGAGACACTTCTGGACTGCAGCCTGGCCTGTGCCCACACGCTCTGACTACGCAGCCATGCTGTTGTAGCACGTACAGATTGTGGCTCATGCACGTCCCTGATTTAGATATCCTTTATGAGGTGGGATATGTTCCTCTAAAATCTGTTCTGCGTTAATGGTGCTTTCACAGATGCACAAGCTGCCCTCTAATACTGCCCCCATCCCCCCATACCATGACATACGCTGATTTTTGAACTTTACACTGGTAACATTCAGGACGCTCCTTTTCTTCGTTGGCCCAGAGAACACAATGTCCATTATTTCCATAAATAATCTGAAAGGTTGACTCACCAGAGCACATAGATACATGTTTCCACTGTGCATCTGTCCATTTCTGTGGGGCTTAGCCTAGAAGAATCCCTAGTGTTTCTGGACATTGTTGAAATATGACTTCCACTGTGTCATATTACATATTAAACTATAGTACAGTTTAACTTGCATTTATGGAAGCAGCAGTAGACAGTTTATTGACCACAGTTTGTCAAAGTTCTTGAGCCCATATGTGATATCAATCACAGAAGAATGCCTTTTTTAATGCAGTGAGGTCTGATTGGCTGAAGATCACAAGCATTCATTTGTGGTTTTTAGCCTTTTCCTTTATGCACAGGGATTTCTCCTGATTCCTAGAATTATTTGATGTTATTAAGCACTGTGGAGGGTGAAATGCCTAAAATTTTTGCAATCGTTGGCTGAGGAACATTATTGAAACATCCTCTCTCATAAAGGACTCTGCCTTTCCTGGAAGCTCCTTTTATACCTGAGCATGAGTGCATCATCTGTTTAGGGGGTCTTTTGAACATTTCACAATGTTCCCAGTCTTAAACTGCTTCTGTCCCAACTTTTTTATAATAAGTTGTAGGCATCAATTTCAGAATGAACATATATTTATAAAAAACAGTGGAGTTAATAGATAAAATGTTAAGTATTTTGTCTTTGTACTGTGTTTGTTTACTCAGGTGACAATGTTTGTTACTAATTATATATATATATGTATGTATGTATGTATGTATGTATGTTCTGTCTATTCGTATTCTTAATCTTGTGCTCAAGTTCCCATCTGTAACAATTCCTAGGCTAAAGCCAGTGGAAAGAAGCTCCCCAAGGTGGTCCTGAAGGTCAGCCCTCAGGGAATCATTCTTTATGACAGTGTGTCCAATCAACTGATAGAGACCGTCTCTATATACAGGTGAATTTCTTTCTCCCTCTCTCTCTCTCTCTCTCTCTCTCTCTCTCTCTCTCTCTCTCTCTCTCTCTCTCTCTCGCTCTCTCGCTCTCTCTTTCTCTCTCTCTCTCTCTCTCTCTCTCTCTCTCTCTCTCTCTCTCTCTCTCTCTCTCTCTCTCTCTCTCCCCCTCTCTCTCTCTCCCCCTCTCTCTCTCCCCCTCTCTCTCTCTCTCTCTCTCTCTCTCTCTCTCTCTCTCTCTCTCCCCCTCCCCCTCTCTCTCTCTCTCTCTCTCTCTCTCTCTCTCTCTCTCTCTCTCTCTCTCTCTCTCTCTCTCTCTCTCTCTCTCTCTCTCTCTCTCTCTCTCTCTCTCTCTCTCTCTCTCTCTCTCTCTCTCTCTGTCTCTGTCTCTGTCTCTCTCTCTCTCTCTCTCTCTCTCTCTCTCTCTCTCTCTCTCTCTCTCTCTCTCTCTGAGTAAAGCACCACCTCTTGAGCTCATAAAGCTTCAAATAGCCAGGTCATTAAGCACTAATATTTGTGTGCAGGTAGCGCAGGTTTATTTCTATAGTCAGACCTTTTCTCTTTGAGTACAGTCAGACTTGAGTGGGCTGCCTGGTCTACAGCTGAGAGAATTAGAATCGTACACTAATGGTGATCACAGACATGTACAGACAGGCGCGACTACAGACTACTTTTGTTTTGCTGATGCTGTGAAGTGAATCTCCTATAAATCGGAATGTGGCTGCGTTTACATGCAAAGATTTTTGCCAATCTGATTGAATACATTCCGATTACAGATTAAGACTGAGGTGTTTATATTCTTACTCTACTCAACAATCAGATCCGTTTACATGCAAAGTACACTTTTTTTTTCTAAGCCGCTTAATGCAAAGTACAAGTAATCAGTAATCCAAAATGTTTCAAGTTTCAAGTTTATTTGGTTTATTTGTCATTTGCACAACATGGCAGGACATTTATGCATTGAAATGCTTGTGGTGAGGCTCAGATAATCACTCTACATATATATATATATATAAATATGTGTGTGTGTGTGTGTGTGTGTGTGTGTGTGTATATATATATATGTATGTTAGACCCAATCTACACAAGACATAGAGACAGTACACATTTAAAGTGACTTGAGTGACTGTGTTATTTAAAGTTGCTTAGTGTTAAGGTGTTATTGTCCATAGCAGAGATGATATGATACAATAATAATGCTGACAAAGCGACTGAGTGAAAATGGTAGCTGGGGACGGACCCACAGCTTCACAGCTTACTCAGAAGCCTGACAGCCTGTGGGTAGAACCTGTTCATTAGCTGGGTTGTTCTAGCCTGTATGCTGTGGAATCTTCTGCCTGATGGCAGGATGGTGAACAGGCAGTGTGCTGGGTGAAGCTGTCTGACTGGATCTTTTAGATCTTCCTGAGGCAGCAGGACTGGTAGATGTCCTGTAAGGCTGGTAGTTTGTTGCCTGTGATGGCTTCTGCTGTCCTCACCACTCCTCTAAGGGCCTTGAGGTCACAGGCAGTGCAGCTGACACGTGTGCTTGGAGCACGGCTTAGTGTAGACATTACCATGACGATGAGCATGAGGTGAGTCCAGTCAGAGTGAGGTGAGTTTTCAGCTGACATTCTTGTGTTTTTAAAAAAACTTGAAAATTATGACAGAAAACAAAATAAAAACGTCGTGTTCTGAGACACATAAGCTGGATGCCCGTCCTACCGGCATCTTGTAATGTTCAAAGCATAAACTTTGTTCTCTGCAGACCCGTTTGTGCTCCTGCCATGTTGAACATTATACAATTTCTCTATGACGTGACGCACATGCAGAGAACGTCCTTAAGCTTTCCGATTGGGAATGTAATCAGATTCAGGTGTTTATATGGCTATTGTTCTTCTATTTAATGGATTATTTACAGGATTACCCACCTCATTCAGTTGGATAGAAACTGTATTCTGAATGGCCTCAATCAGACTAGTCTATTCCAACTGTGTGTACATGGACGTATTCTATTCCAATTGAGCTAGTAGATTACTGGGCTGCATGTAAACATGGCTAAATGGCACAAATGCTTAAAATAATAGTCTGGTGAAAAATCTGATTAACGCAAATTTCCTGTTACACCAGATGTTGTCAGTCTGATTTTTGTGCAGGTGCTGTGAGACTAATGCAGCTAATGCTGGCTTTACACTTCCATTCAAATTTAGCTTGATAAAAGGTACATCGATTACATTTCAGTGGCACAGTGACGTCACGCAATGCAGTCGAAGCTCAAACGCAGCAGCTGCAGGCGTCTCAACTTCACGGAATGTGTTTAATGAAACAGCCAATCAAAACGCCTGTAATGCATCACGTGATCACATCATTTTCAAGCTGTCTATTTTACTGGATTATCGGACAAGAAATAAAACAGAAAGCTACTTTATGATTGGTAGTTTTCTGAACCATAACAACAAATAAGAGTTAATCAGAGCCAGTTAACGGATGTTTAAAAAGCTGCCACTATTTTTTCTTCATTGTTAGCGGGCCATTGATATGATTTGCGGAGCTTGATTCACTTTCTCCTGTCCTGGTACCCCCTAGTTATCTTATACAAAGCTCTTTATGAATCCTTAAAGAATCAACGGATGAAGTATATTATAGAAGAGGAGACCGAGGTTTGGTCCTTTTGTCAACTGCAGTGCTTCTCGGACAGGTTCAGTGAGGTATCAAGTACAACTGTAATAGTAGACAGTAGGGAAAATTTTGAGTTCTCCATAAAAAGCTTTCAACACGCTCACAATCATCGGATTTATCCATGCATGAGGATTCAAAGCACAACCAGCGTTACAAAATATTCTTCCACATGTTGTGTGCCATTACATGTTTCTAACAGAGGGGTCTCCACATTTTTAGTGTAGCTCTAGAGAACCCTAGATAGACAGGCATATGATATCCCTATTGCAGAGAAAGAACAACAACAATGACAGATGAGAAAATCATACAAAGATGCTGCATATGTGTAAATAACACCTCGCAGATATATTTGTATATGAAAGTATAGAAGTTGTTGATTTGTATAACAAGTGGAGTAAACAAATAGATCTTTTTTTTAATTGCTTCATGTAGCTGCAACTCACAGTTGCATGCAGCTAACTGGTTTTATTATATGTTCATTTCACTGTGCAAAGCCAGCCTAACAAGTAATGGAAGCTCTACCAGTTTCCTACCAAATGTGCAAAATACACACTTAAGTCATCACATCATTAACTCAAATTGCATTGAGTTCTTCCCAAAATGCTAGAAACATTTAATAAAACATCTAAAAGCACCTTTGATGTTTAGTTTGTAGAATTGAAATGTTCATCATGTAAGTCATTATTGTGTATACAATACCAAGCATTATTTATGATAAATGACTCTAAACTTTTGAACAGCAGTCAATCTAACACTGAAACCTGTTTCTTTCAGAATATCGTATTGCACTGCTGACAAAATGCATGACAAGGTGTTTGCTTACATCGCCCAGAACCAACAAAATGAGACATTGGAGTGCCACGCGTTCCTTTGCGCCAAGAGGAAAGTGGTGAGTATCTGCTGTGTGGGTTTTCTTATGAAACTGATCCATCATTTGGTCAGAGCTGAGGCGCAATAACATACACGATGAAAAGGGAATATCTTGGACCGCATACTGTGTCTTAGCTACAAGATTACAGTAAAAAAAAAATCTGTGTCCAGAATGTGCCGTTCTCTCCTCTCTCTGCTTTGTTTTTGTCACAGCAAGCACATGGTGTTAGTTTTAAGCTAATAAACAGCTGAAAACAAGGTCATTTGCTGCCTTATTTCAGGATGTGTAAAGGAATTTACCCACAGCTGTATGCAAAGGTTTGGGCACAGCTGGTCAAATTCCATGTGTTGTTGAGTGAAACCAAGTTAACAAAGCCTTAGCACTTCACATTTGAATGCACAGTTGCTCTTATGGTAAATATTTCAGCACCCTGATCAAATTTTCTTTGTGATGGCTAAGCAAGTAAAAGATGACACATTTATTTTTACAGTTTCTAAAAAAAAAAAAAAAAAAAAAGGATAAGGGCCTGAAGCAAAGGTTTGGGAACCCTACCTGGTCAGTAGTTAGTACCAGCCCCTTTGGCAGGTATTACAATTTGTGAATGGTTTTTGTAGCCAAATAAGAGTTTTTCGGTTCTTGTTTGGGGCATTTTCACCCATTCATCTTTGAAAAGGCATGTAGTTCTCAGGCAGTCTCATACTCTTCTGCATTTCTAGCTATCCTTCGAGCAGTTTGTTCATAAAGGTTTCTTGGTCTTCCAAACCTCAGCTTGACCTTTTTCACCATTTCTGTGGACTGCCCTTTCTTTACAATGAGAACTGAGGAAATGGCTTCCTGAAAACTCTCTGCTATCTTCTCATAGCCTTCTCCTGCTTTGTGGGCATTGATTATTTTAATCTTTAGAGTGTTAGGCAGCTGATTGGAGGAGCCTGTGGCTGCTGGTTGTTGGGACAAGGTTTGAGGAGTCAGAGTGTTTATAAAGTTTTGAAGTTTGCATCACCTGGCCTTTCCTAGCTAATCCAGTTTAGGTCTGAGACGTTGGTAAAATCTATCTGAGAGCATATCTCTTGGGGTGCCCAAACGTTTTCATTTTTAACTCAAAAATTGTACCAAACAAATATAATACACTATTTTTTCATAAAATTTTGAAATGAATGCTCATGTTATGCCCTATGAAGATCCATTCATCTTCTATTTGCCTAACTATTCACAGTAATAGACATTTTGACCAAGGGTGATCAAACAAAGGGGTTCCAACCTTTGCACGCCTTACTGCATAAGTAATCAGTTCAGTGTCTGAAGTTTGTTTCTTTAGTTTTGCACTGAAGATACAGAGTTAATGTAGCTAACAAGTCATGTAAACTTAAACTCCACTGATTAGTATCGTGCTAACTGCATCCCTCAAACTGCTTCATTGGGAAGTAATCTCAGATTCACTTGCTTATGTGGTTTTTCAGTGTTTGAAATAATGTTATCTAGAAAAACAGACAAAAGTACAGAATACACTCAGACCTCAAGGTGACCTTGTTCTGAACAACACTGACAAGAATGTTCTGTACAGTTGGCAGCAGTGTGACGCCATTTATAATATGGCTGTAAAGCTGAGGAGGTTAAAATGTTAATCCTGTTGTCCTGAATATGTCTGGCTACTTAGCACCAGAACAGTCAGGCCAATTGTGAGCCAGACCTTCTCGTCCCAGATCAGTGCCCTGACCTAACCAACTCTCATTTGACTGAATGGGCAGAAATTCCTACAGATACATTCTAAAATCTTGCGGAAGGCCTTTCCAGAAGAGGCTGTTCTAGTCATAAAGTAGGGAGGACTCAATATTAATGTCCTGAGTTTTAAAATGGGGGGGTGTCCAGCAAGGTTTTGGTGTAGTACCAATCTAATACTTGGTATCAGTATTAGGTTAATCAGCAGAAAATGCTAGTTTGGCTATTGGAAGGACAAAATAATGAATCTGATCCAATCCTGTAATAGAGGGGGGCCCCAGTCCTGGTCCTGGAGATCTACCACCCTGCAGAGTTTAGCTCCAACACTAATCTCACACAACTGATCCAGGTAATCAAGGTCTTTAGGAGCATCTGAATATTGGTGTGCATCTGAACTCTGCAGGGTGGCAGATCCCCAGGGCCAGGACTGAGCATCCATTCTGTAATACATCTATTATGAAATAACACAAACTCACACTGTGATGTGATGCTGACTGTGTTGGCATGTGTCTTACTGGGTGTAGGTATGGAGTGGGTAAGACACAGGCCTACACAGCTCATCACAGTGTGAGTTTGTGTTACTTCTTTAACTTTTATTTGTTAAAGAATAAATATTCAGATTGATATCAGATGTTAACCGATGTTTCCGTATCTGTTTGGGAAAATAATAAGTGCTATATTTAACATTATCAGATATTCAGGCACAGACGTAAGAAGAGGCTGACGTGTGTCACTGACGTTCCTGATGCTGCCTTTAAACACACTGTTCTCAGATACAAGGGGAATGCTGGTATTTATTGCGACCTACAGTTGCATTTCTGTGACAGGCCTATAAAGCCACAAGTAAATAAGAAATACACAGAACATAAGATAAGCACAACGATTTTTACTGAAACTCTGCAAAAAAAAACAGGGTGGGTTGTGATACAGAGTTCCCATATTTGTACGTGGTCCCTCCACCATTTGCTAGATGTCCGGATTTCCAGAAAAAAATTGCGGATTACTTCTCATCAAACTGGAGGAAGACCAAAAGTGTTGCATTGATATTTTTGCTCAGTGTTTTTATGTTATGTAAGTAAGTAAAAAGTGTGATATTTCTATTGTTTTCACTCCCTTTCCCTCTCTTTCTCTCTCAGGCCCAGGCTGTAACACTGACCGTAGCTCAAGCGTTCAGAGTGGCCTTCGAGTACTGGCAGCACGCCAAAGAAGGTACTGCGTCACTAAGAGCCGCGATTAACTGTCTACACCTCGAGTGGCAGTGCTCTATGAGTGGCTGAGAGGATCCTACGCTGAAGTGGGTGATCATTTATCAGGCTGATTGGACAGGCCACAGCCACAGTCCTAGGGGAGTCTTTGAAGTAAAGGCCACTGATACTCTTGAGGTTTTAAGAGAGTTATAGTGAGACCACTGCCCTCTAATATCTTTTTATAGTGATGATTGGATCTCCTGCACTGTGGAGACTTTCCAACATTGGCGAGCACCTGAATTAATTAGGAATATCTCTATTATGTGTTTGTTGTGTTTGTTCGACGTTTCTCTGCTTTGGATTGTTGTTGTCATTATTTTGCTTTATTTTATTGTAAATTTTTTTTTGGCTCTTTTTCAGAGAAAGAACAGGAAAGTACAGAAGCAAGTAATAGTGCACAGCCTGACACATCAGACAGCATGGTCAGCCTGAAAGAAACAGGTGCTGAACCCACAGACACATTGCCATTACGCCTGTCACACAATCAGAAAATTTCAGCTGACAACTAACTGCCATATAAAAGGCGTAAGCCGACTGTGAGCAGTCCTATCAGAAAATAGGTCTTCATTGGTCTTCCAGATCTTGTCTTGACTTCCACAGTTCTTCTTAACTTCCATTTGTTAACTGCATTTCTCCAGAGTATCTGGAATTGTCTAAACCTGACTTGATATTAATGCATAATGAGTCAAATAAGCTCTGAGATCTTACAAAAAACAGTAAATCTCAACATCTGTCTAATGCTGATAATCCAATAACATATTTTTTAACAGTTATGTGCCATTAATATGAATCTGATATTGTTGTGACTAATAGGCACTTTTGGTCGATTATTTTATGTACCTGTACAATCAGTAGAACATGCACCTCTGCTCTAAATGCTATTAAAGTCAGAGATGCATTGGATCAGTTAGAAAGTCCATTTGTGTGCAGAAATAATGGAATGTCCCTTTTAAATGTGTTTGTCGTTTTGGCTCCAGACACTGCAACAGGAAACCTGTTGGATATCGATGACAGCCCCATGGTGGTTGGGGAGAATATTGACAACCAGGAAACCCATGTAGGCAACCATAATGAGCCGGAAAACAACACCACCATCTGGGTAAGATCCAAGCTCAGGCATTGTTTGGCCAGTTTGCTTCAAGGAAGTGTGATGCAACTTACGCCTGTGACTCAGAACTATAGTAATACTGCAGATATTTCTATATAGTTTTTATAGGAATCTTAATGTCAGGCAGTTATTATAGTTTATGCTCATAAAAAAGTAAAAAGGGTGCTAGAATAGATTTTTTTGACTGATGCTATAAAGGAATCACTTTTGCTTCTATAACAATACCAATACATTTTTATGTGAGCATTTTCCAACATCTCTTTATCCCTTATATTAAAACAGGCTACTTTTGTGGCTGTTCCATTAAGAATGTTATATGTAAATGGTATCTGTTGTGATTGGCTGCCCTGTATTGTCTTATTCAAAAAGCAGCCCAGGCTCAAACACTCCTAGTGCTTTCAGCCTCAGTGGGTGGAGCTAAAATGCTGTAGCATGGATGGGCGGATATGTGTAAATGCATTGACATCACAAAAATATTTAATTCGAAAAGGGCTCTTGTATTTGAAAGAAGAGGATAATGTCAAGTCTCCATGATATGGGCCCTTCAAAAAAAACCCACATAGTCTAAAAGTACTATGTCAGTTAAAGGTTTTTACCAGAATGATAGTATTTTATAACAGTGGAAATGATAGTATTTTATAACAGTGGAAATGATGGTATTTTATAACAGTGGAAATGATGGTATTTTATAACAATGGAAATGATGGTATTTTATAACAGTGGAAATGATGGTATTTTATAACAATGGAAATGATGGTATTTTATAACAGTGGAAATGATGGTATTTTATAACAATGGAAATGATAGTATTTTATAACAATGGAAATGATGGTATTTTATAACAATGGAAATGATGGTATTTTATAACAGTGGAAATGATGGTATTTTATAACAGTGGAAATGATGGTATTTTATAACAATGGAAATGATGGTATTTTATAACAGTGGAAATGATGGTATTTTATAACAATGGAAATGATGGTATTTTATAACAATGGAAATGATGGTATTTTATAACAGTGGAAATGATGGTATTTGATAACAATGGAAATGATGGTATTTTATAACAATGGAAATGATGGTATTTTATAACAATGGAAATGATGGTATTTGATAACAGTGGAAATGATGGTATTTTATAACAGTGGAAATGATGGTATTTTATAACAGTGGAAATGATGGTATTTTATAACAGTGGAAATGATGGTATTTTATAACAATGGAAATGATGGTATTTGATAACAGTGGAAATGATGGTATTTGATAACAATGGAAATGATGGTATTTGATAACAATACTACACAACTATATAGAAATTCTTTCTTATTGATTACTACAGTTCTGTTTCATAAGGGTTACACAGTTTGACTGTCTTTACTTACCAACAAGAGGATGACCGTATACTTCACTGTGGTCATTCTTCATAAATGGACACTAAAATCATTATTCAGCAACGTTTGTTACAATATCAACGTAATGTGAATTTCTCCACAGGAGTTAGATGATGGTCTGGATGAGGCCTTCTCAAGGTAAAAATCCTCTCCTACTCATAACCTACTGTCTTTCTATATCACTGTCCTCACTATCTCTTTACGTCCTTGAGAAGAGTTGACTGAGAAAAGAATGAGAACAGCAGGCTGATAAACTGACTACAGCGTTCGAGTGGCGCCTTTGAGTAGAACTTGAATGGAAAGGTCACTCTTGAAATATTGTGTGAGTTTGTACTGCTTGGTCTCTCGAGGCCTTTTGGTTGATCGAATGAACTGGACTGTGATGTGTTTGTCAATGACTGCAAACTAACAAACTTGGAGTGAAGCTCTGCGCTGACATTTTGATAGAGAGCCTCATATTTAACTTGTATGACATGAAGTAAATATTTAGGAGTGAACTGGGTTTGTGAGAAGGATGAAAATATTTTTCCGCTGCTGAAAAAACAGAGATGGACAGAAGTGGAGTAATGTTTTCCAAACAGATTCCAAAACACAGAAAAGGCTTCAGAGTGGCACAAGCAGCTGAGTCAAGGGTAGCAAACTAGAGCTCTGAAGGGCCGGTGTCCAGCATAGTTTGGTGATTTTTCCTGCTCTTACCTTACCAGCGTGAGAACAATCAGGTGTGTTTAAGTAGGAAAACCACCTGTGCCAGGACTGGAGCTCACCACCCCTGACCTGAGTGTTGGCCCTTTTGTCATGAGATTCACAACGATGCCACAGCTGTCTGTGGCTGGGAGTCCAATTCGGCCGTACGTCATGCATAAAAACTTCTCCTTTTGGCAAAGTTTGCCAATTTGACTGATAGACATGCCATTCACATAAATTGTGTATATTTGAAAGTTTTCAGACTGGGAGTGAAAAGGGTTAATATGTGTACATTCACATTATTTGCACCTTAGACAATCAGCTACCACTTATTTTTTGTGTCTGAAACTGATTTTGTTGACTGTCTTAATATGAGCGCTTAGCAGCTGTTTACAAATTCCACAGCGTATAGAAATCATCGGTCCAAGCATGATGCACCTGTTTTGGCGCCAGTAGAATGCAAATGATGGGCAAAGTAGTCTCTACATATAATAGAGGTGGTGGCGTCACAAAAGATGTCTGTGAGATTTTGTACACTTTAATCTTTTTGTATGATTTTGTAGATTTTTAACAAATAAGTCAAAATCGAGTTCCACGGCAGTTTTTAAAGTCCCATGAAAGCTGCCATTTTCTCTTAGGAGCGATGCTGCCGGACCCGCTACAGGTGGCTAGTTTCTGAACCCATCACCCTTTTCACAGCTCCTCGCTTCTCTGTCTGATAATTGGCCTTGTGCTCTGTGAGTGGCCCACCCTCCTACACCATCACTCAGCATTAGGCTAGTATGTTATCTGATAGAATGTCAGTTAGCAGTCTCCTCCAAGCATGTCGCATCATCCACGTGCTAGCTTTCACAATCGAAGCTTGATGGGGAGACCTGGCTAGCAAGTGGAATTACCCATGTCTAAATTAGAGAGAAATAAATGGATAAAATAATTGGGAAAATAAAAGAACCACATAAGCAGACAAACCACAAATCTTTACAAAACATGCATTAATTGTGGCATTTTAGGCAGGCAGTGTATGTTTTGTTTCAGAGCTCGACAAAGAATTTCAGTCATATAAAAGTCTGACAACAGTAAAGGCCATTAAAAGTCCTAACCTTGCATTTCATGAAGTAGTTCAATGTTGGTTTTGCTGTTCGTTTTAGATCAATGTTTTCTTGTAATATCCAGCCACTTTTCGTCTTCAGTTTCTTCACTGTCTGTGGGACATTAGCTTTCAACTTTTGTTAATGTTTAGCAGAAGCCACTGTTCCATCTCTCTCCAACATTTCCTGAGCCACTGGCTGCCACACAACCCCAAAGCATAATAGATCCACTCTCAGTGCTTAACAGTTGGCAAGCTGTTCTTTTCATCAAAGAGGTTGTTCCTTTATTCTCTGAACACGCCTTTGGTGATTGTAGCCAAAGAGTTCCATATCTGTTTCATTATACCAGTGAACTCGATCCCAAAATCTTCTCGAGATGTTGTTTTGCACAGTTCGGATTTTGCCTTTTATATTGAGATCACAGTTAAGTTTACAGGTAAGACCTTTAGCTTTGCATACCTGACCAGTCTGAGCCGTTCTATCAGAGAAAGTTATTGGCCTTCCAGATCTTTTCATGACTTCCACAGTTCTCCTTAAGGTCCATTTCTTAATGGCATTTCAGACAGTGAAAACTGTAAGCAGGATATAGGGATCCTTTTTATAGAATTCTCTTGTACGAATCAGTCATTTTTAGTTCCAAATGCTCGATCAGCTGCATATGAACCCATAGCTGTTGAGTGAAAACACTTTGAGTAGTTTTCACAGAAGA
Organism: Pygocentrus nattereri; assembly: GCF_015220715.1. Classification (NCBI taxonomy): domain Eukaryota; kingdom Metazoa; phylum Chordata; class Actinopteri; order Characiformes; family Serrasalmidae; genus Pygocentrus; species Pygocentrus nattereri. The sequence continues at coordinate 985,353 of NC_051237.1, forward strand.
ATAACGCTCTGGAATGATCTGCACCAGACTAGGAGGTAAAAATTGAGGCAAATATGCTTTAAAACCTTAGAAAAAAACAAATTAACAAAAATAAAAAATGAAAAACTTTTGCACACACATTTTTATTTATTTATTTTTTTTTTTTAACATGTAAAATTCAATAGATAATAATTGTGCATTATTTGATTTTATATTTGATTCCAGATTTGAAACCTTAATTGTCAAGCTAAATCCTTTATAAACTAAATAAAATACATTTTTTCAGTTTTTGAAAATACCTGTTGCCCTTTTACGTTGTATTATGATGAATGGACCAAAAGAGCTTGAAAAAAGTCTGGTTCCATTCATTTACATTAAAAGCAAAGTATATATTTTTTCTTTCTCCTGTGAAGTTACCGTTTTGGAGATATGAGGTTTTCTTCCGACAGCAGTGAGATATAAAGTCTCTGGAAAGACATCCTGTTCCCTGAGCTGTCCATGTCAAACGCATCTGGACGCATTTATTGCATCATAAATAACTGAATCATTAGCTTATTGATCAAAATATTAGTTCTAGCACTGGTCAGTTCTTGTTAACAGACTTTTTATCGTAGGTTTCCAAAGCTTAATTGAATTTATAGCAGTACAAAATGATATAAAGTAAAAGTAAATTACAGATATTTCTGACTTTAGCAGACTTCTCTCACTTAAAAGCTTCCTTTGCAGCCCTGTGTGGGAAAACGGTTTCATCTCTCTTGCTGTACTTTTCAGAAATGTTTTCTGAACTGTCTGCCCATTTTTTTACTGTCTCTTCTGAACGTAATGCATGCTGAAACTTCATATAATAAGTGCACCTTCTGATGACTGTGCTAAATACTTTCAGCTAAAGGTAAAGCTCTTGCTACTGGACCAGCTTCTGCAGACCATACTGATGGGATGAAGTGGATGATTTTAATGTTTTTGCTTAAAAATATTAACATTACTCTCGCATTCAATCTTTTTTTTTTATCAGTATGTTTATCCTGAAGCTCCTGACTGTTTTACTCTCTCTGTCTTTAGCTGCAGTTTGGATAGCTTTGAATACTCTGCAGGTAATAATGGTGGTTTAGTCTTAACCCGTCCAATCTCAGCTCTCTCTGTACCCAATGACATAGTCCTCCTTGTGCTGTTGGTCATCAGTCTTGTGTACGTTCTCTCCTCCTTCCAGTTTTTCACCACCAAATGATTCTAGATCAGCCTTCATACTGCATTTGTTGAAAAGTCTCAGTCACACTGTACCGACAGTGAAGACTGTGCTGTAGACTTACTGCAGTACAGACAGAACCCCTCAGTGTGTAGTAAGGCTGCGCAATATGCAGAAAGCATCTAATTGTGATTGTATTGCTATGTGATATGCCCTGCAAATTATTAATAACACACTTTGTTGTGACACAAAGGCAGGCCTACACTATTTTTGCCCAAATTATTTTCATTCATTCTTCAAATCATTCACAAAAGCACTCTTTAAGGTAGATCTGTGATTGGTCGGGATGCTCCGAGCCCACAGCAAACAGTTATGTGATTGGCTAGAGGGCATATTTACATATTCCAAGCTTCTACATTCAGAATTTCAAAGGCCAATGTTGTAGTAACAAATACTAATGATATATTGTGCAGCCCTGCTCAATGCCATAATCATCAGCATGATCAGATTTGTTGTCTTCTTTAAGTCGTGAGTTGAACAAATATTTTAACTGTTGTAAAGGAATAGCAGTAATGTCTATTAGTATCTACAGTACTATGCAAAAGTCAGCGTCCACCCTTCGTTTATTTGATTCCCAGGCAAAAACGGCCATTATGTACATATGTACATGATACTTCTGAGTAGATTACATATAAAACAGCACACTTGCATAAAGGAGAAAGTCAAATGAAAATGAGACACTGGTAGACCACCAAAACGTCCCCCATCAGATAAACAGCAGTTAAAGTTTTCATTTGTGAGATGGAGGAGAAAATCAAGGTGCTTCAGGTCTGAAAACATCCACAGGTGTTTCTGTCCATCCTTCCACTGTGAGTCTCCAGAGAAGCATAGAAGCTGTAATAAAGGCAAAAGATGGACACACTAAATACTGATATGGTTGGTATTACATTTAGTTATGTTGAATTCTATTTCGTTTTTTTGTGTAATCTTCTGTTAAATATACAGTGCTGCGCAAAAGTTTTAGGCACCTCAGAAAATGATATTCATGCAGTTATTTGTCTGAGCAGTAAGCATTGATTTGTTCACAAAACACTAATATTAGAACAAATACACATAATATAGTAGTTAGAAGTGATTTTGTGTTCATTTAATCTCTTAAAAGCTGTCCTCAAGGAAGTTCAGTGTTATTCATAGTTATCATCTATCACTAATTCACTAATCAGGGATTTATTAGGGTAAAGTAAGTGAGCTGGTGATGGAATTTAACAGATCAATGTGATGGATGTTCCAGGAGAAACCTGGAGCCAAGCTTTGCTTCTCAAACTAGCTCACGAGATATTAGATAAGAAATTCTGTTTGTTTTTATGTTTAATCGAACATTATATGGTGTTTTTAGAAGCACTATTATACTGGCTGCCCAGATAACAACCTGCTTAGGTATTGTAAGTATTGTGTGTTTACAGCTTTTTTTCCTTGATGCAGGAAAATTTAATAACTTGTACATAATGGTCCATTTTGCTTGGAAATCAAATATAAGTGATCTCTGACTATTGCTCAGTATTGTATATATCACTGCAGTACATTTGGACAGACACACAAAGGTTTCCCAGACTAGGATTAAAACCAGTCCTGGCTTAGATTTTCCTTTCAATGGAGAATTTGCATTCAGAATGCTGTGCAGTAGAATTACTTCGGAATTGCTTCATATTTTTTGCTCTTAAAATCTCAAATTTTGCCAGAAATTGTTTAAATTATTTTGATGATTCAATTTTTTTTAAACATGCATCAACGTGCTGCAGGAACTGTTTAGAAAATAGACAATAAAACTAATATTTTTTTGTTGTTTGTTTGGATTTATGATTGAAAATAGTCATTACTGAATATTATTCCAAGACGCCCATGATTCCAAAATTAATGAAGTGTAATCACCTTTAGATTGATATACTATCATGCACCGATGTATCTTCCATCCCTTATTAACAGTAGTTGATAACATAGTAATAACAGTTGTTAGTGATTATATTACTATATAACTATAGCAGTAATTTCCTAACAGTCCTTTATGTTTGTACCACCATCAGTGGAAAAAAGTGCGCTTTGTTTCACATCTGTCTCGGTCTTCCCTCGTCTAGACTTGCCGAGTCCCGTACTAACCCCCAGGTCTTGGACATTAGGCTGACCCCTCCGGGCTGCAACTCGGATCCAGAAAGTGACAAGGCCAATGGTAACATGCCCAACGCTGACAACCTCTTTTGCCTCTGAGAACGGATATTAAGGATATAACAGTGGATGCATCAAGAAACTAATTGAATAGTAAAAAGAAACTGGCCACGATGAAATGGACTGTCCAGCCATCTTGATCAAGGCAAGCACTCAACAAACCAAAGCAATATAGTGTGATCTTCAAAACTTATTTAGTGCTGTACTCCACTTAGAGCTAACTGTATGTCCAAAAGTATCTAGACATCTGAATTTAAGGGTATAAATAGGTGCTTGTCCTCCCTTTACTGTGGTAACAGCTTCTACTTTTCTGGGAAGGCTTTAAACTAGGTTTTAGAACATTGCTGTGAGGATTTGATGCATTCAGCAGAGAATTAGTTCTGGATTACAAACCCCACTCCAACTTATCCCAAAGGTTCTGGATAGAGCTCTGTCATTCCAGACAATGCAGTTCCACTGCTCTACTGCCCAATACTGGCCTTATGTTCATGTATGGCTGCTCCAGAGCATTCCCATTCTCTTGGTCAGTGCTTCTCTTTGAAGGTTAGACAAGCAGTGTGTGTTCAACTGAACCACTTTCCCTTTTGCCCCTTTAATTTAGGGCAGGAGCTATGAGGTTGCTGACAAACTCTAGAAATCAAAAGTCACCCAATTTTTTTTTTTCTGTAAATATTCCCAAAACTTCCCTCAATTCTCTCAAACCACTTCTACTTCATTAAGGGTGTGGAGGTGCACTGTATGATTTAGGGTGAGCTTTAAAAATGAACAAAACTTCATAGTGTAGCTGGATGCTTTTAGAAGCTATTTTACGCAAGTTTTGTGCCAAATTCTAACTCAAGATACGTTCGCGTTACAAGCTTCATTCCTCAGATCCGATTTTTCACTCAAATCCGATCTCTCTGACATGACGGTTCACGCTTGTTTAGGTAAGTGATTCAAGTCTGTCATTAATGTGAACAAACCAGTGTCCTGAGATGAGCCGCATGCACACATCCTACTCAGTGACGTCACATAAATGAAATGCGTGCATCCCGTGCATCATCAGCAAACGAGCAGAACGAGCTGTGCTGTGAAGCTGATTGACTCTGATCAGCTCCCTGCTGTTCATTATTAGAGCGGGACGAAGATAAAAAAGGTGGGGTGTGTTTATTTTCCACTGTTTACAGACTTTAACTTCTGTTTGGCGCTGCTTTTATGACAATGCTGAATGATCAGTGGAAAAAAATGGGGAAAAAAGCAAATGAATTCCAGTCTGAGCATCACATTAAGGTCACATGTCCACGAATCAGATACCTATCTAGGACCACATATGAAAGTGGCTCAGGTCGGATTTGAAAAGATCAGATTTGTGTGTCCACACAGCCCTAAAGCATCAGTCACATTAGGGCAAAAAAAAATCTGATTTGTGCCACTTCAACCTAGTAATATGTACATAGCCTCAGACTCCAAGTATATATCTTCAGTTCGGAAAATCAGGCTTAAATGGTCATTTATAAAAAGAAAACAAATCATGAAAACAATGTGTCGTGTCCATATGCCTGCAAAACATAATACATGTAAAGGGGAGGCTGCACACTGAGGTTTTGCTCAGTTTTGCTCATCAAGTCATATTTTTAAACTACATTGAAATGCGTCCTTATGCGACATCAGTCTGGATGCGGTTTGAGTGGGTTGAGAGGAGTTCTGCAGATGATTTATTGAAAAGATTTCGGTGGCTATTGGCTTCGTGTTTGTTAGCCACGTTAGCCTTGTAGCTCCAGTTTATAACTAAAGAACCAAAACTAAGTCTTATCCGATCAGCTCCATCTGGAGTAAATGGAAAATGATGCCTATTTCATTGTCTGATTGTCCCTTCGCCTGGGGAGTCTGGATACTTTTGGACATATAATGTACCACATCTGGTCTTTCTTTTCCAATCTAGTCTATGTAACGTGTAGCATCTAGGATCAGTATTATGTCCATGTGTTTCAAAATAGTAACGTTTCTTCTGCAAATGTCTGTTAAGGTATATTATAGAGCTATTTTGCTTTTGGACAGCGTAATGGACTAATGGTCCATTGCAATTTCCTGATACAGTTGCAAGCATTTATACAAATGAAGAAAACAATCAGTTTTGGTGGGTATTTAGTGCATCCGAACAAATGTACCTATGAAAATGAAATATATTGTTATCGGTCATGTATTCCAAGACAAATATAATATATTATAATATATTTTCAGTATATTTTGTATGAGTAGGGATCTTCCCATGTTGTGAATACTGTTTGGTTTATGATGATCGTAATAATTTAATGACACTTGGAGTAATATTTCTATGTAAACTTTAATAAAAAATGAAAATGATACATATTGTGTTTTGAGAAGCATTTTTGGAGCAGCAGGGGGCAGCATTTCCACACTCAAACCGACTGATACTTTCATAGTGCCTGTCAGTGATCCAGATATGCATATCATCTCTGTTAAGATCTGGGATGCTTTTGCTTTTTAACCGCTCATAAGCGCCTGCTGTGTAAGTGTGTGTGTGTATCTACTTGCCAGCGCTGCTGGAATGATATCAAACCCTCACTGCCTGACCGGTGTACACAAACCTGGGCTTTTTCTCATTTACTGAGCTGTGTTCTCAGCTCCTATAAAAGCTTTAAGGCTTTTCTTCCATCTCTTGCCCATATAACTCCCAGTGGAGTGTATCTCAAGGGTGCATGTTATACCAGGCTGTTAAAATGACTGACCTGCAGACCTGTTTGTTATTCCGCACGGTGGTCCACATGTGCTATCCTTTTCCTTGCCTGCGTTTAGTTTTTAGTATCATGAATGGATAGACTACTCTTTATTTTTGATAGACTGCCCGGCAGGCCAGCTTACGAGTCGGTGTTGCTTACTGAGTCACTGACTGACTGACTTGGAGCCCACTTGGAGCTAAACACTGCTAAATGTCTTCCTCGTGCTCTCCCAGCGCCACCATTACAACGCTAACAAATTATGGGAGAAAACTGAAACGCATTCGTTGAAACTCGTCACGATGATCTCACAGCGGGTAAAATAAAACAGCGTTGACTACTTCTTTTTAAGCTTTTGGAGATTTCAGTTGAAATGTAATGATCGCTAGCTCAGAATTAAGCTAGACCTAACGGCCCCATATGCCAGCAGCTATTGTTTTTGCTCAAATTTCTACACTCATGAAAGAAAATGTGCATTTTGCTTGACTTAATACACGATTCTGGATAACTGTAGACATTCGTATGAGTGTATATGTGGGTGAAAATCATGCTAGAGTCTGATGGATGTGTTACTATGCTAACAACAGTATCCCAGGGAGCGAGCATATATTGATCCGCTGGCTTGATGAGGTCGGCACCCCGCTGACTGTTTGCCAAAGCTGGTCTACCCTCGGACCACCCAGATTACTGTTCTGCATGCGAGCAGATTGTAAATGCACAGACTTTTATTTTGAAAATAAACAGACAAATATTACAAACACCTGAGAGAGGGAAAAAAAGAAGACTAGGCCTGATATAACATGATCATATAAAATCTGCTGTTAACGCTGTACTAGACTGCATTTACAAAGTATAACTAAAGACGAAAGGAAGGAAGGAAGGAAAAAGAAATTGGACTGAGAGAGGAAAATAAGCAATAATAAGTGGAAGTTTGTCTAATACTCTGTTTAAACACTGGTGGGCTGCCCGGAAAATGCCAGTGGACGGCCAGCTTTGCCATCAGCGGGGGGAAAAGTGGTCCACCATCTTCTCGTTCTCAGGGATGTTGTTATAATTTTGAGCTAGATAAATCTGTCTTCATAGATTGGTTCATGATAGAGCAGTACACACCCTGTGTCGTGTCAGAATGATGAAATGAATTATGAACCAAATCCATTAAGAGCACAGATTTATCAGATACGCCTTCTTTTCCAGCACTGGCTGACCGTTTTATAGCATGTTGCCTCGAATACCACTACCATCATAATAAGGGTCTGTTTGAAAAAAGATAACTTGATTTACTTGAACAATTGCTGAACGTTCTACTACTACTAGCACAGACGCAAACTGAGCCGCAGTGAAAATGAAAGCTATGTGATATTATTTTACGGTTTGTATGCTGAGTATCAAGAGCTAAGAACTTCTGCACTACAGGTTTGATACCACTTGAAAACACAACCTCCCACTCAATATGCAGAATACAGCTAAAGTAGAAAGAGGCTGTGTGAGCACACTAGCAATATCCGTGGCCTCCGCTTCTGAAATGAAGAAAAAACATCACACAGTCCTAAAGTGTAAAATATGTCTCATGAATTGACTTCATTGTCAAGGACAGTGGATTCTGTGGCACAAAGTGCAGCTTGCATACCGAAATGACTTAATACTGTATGTTTGTTTTATGTAAACTGATGTTATTTATTGTCAGCTGTTCTAATTTTTGCCAGTGTGTCCTGAATTTCGGTGTCAGGTTTGGTGAAAGATTTTCACTTTGGTGCGTCACATAATATCAGTAATAATAATAATAGTGTAGTAGTACTTTTGCGCTGTTCTCGGAACAAAACCTTGTATCTCCATTTTTGTCAATTTTCCATTTTTGACATAAATTGAAAAGGCACGTTGGCCTTTACATGAATTACATGAAGGATGGATAAAAAAAAACACTCTGAAAAAAGTCTGGTTCCATTGGCTTACATTGAAAGCAATGTATGTTTTGTCCTTGTCCTGTAAAGTTACCATTTTGGAGATACAATGTTTTGTTCCAACAGCAGCGTTATATTATTTATAGTGGTTATAAAATAGTTATCATGTGTAGTAGTACTAGTACCAATGATGATTGTAGCAGTACTAAGTGTACGATAGAAAAGTTGCATATTGACAAGTGGCTGATAAAATGTGGGCTTCCACCAGATGCATCAGGCAAGCAGACTAAAATCAAAACCCCTTAAATTACACACTTCTACAACCTAACAATACCTGTCAGTTTGCATTGAAGTCTCTGTAGTTGCTGAATAAAAAGACTTGGTGAGTAATAAGGGGTTAATTTGCCATCTAGTTCATAGTCTCATTTTTTTCTTCTTTATAAATATGGATACTTCTGTGATGGAAGCCATGCAGTCGATGGTGGTCCCACAAAACTAGCATTGCCAGGTCTTGTATCCCTTCCACAATGTTCATTTCCGCTCTTTTGAGTTGCAGTCGGAAATCTTCCTCTCTGATGCAATCAATGTTAAATAATGCAGGTTTTTGAAGTAAGTTGTCAAGATGAATTCTCACAAGTCCACGAGCCCTCTGTGTGTGTGTGTGTGTGTGTGTGTGTGTGTGAGAGTGTGAGTGCATGCATGTGTTTGAACCCGGGTGTGTGTGTGTGGGTTGAACCATGTGACGCACAGACCTCCAGAGGACTCTTGACACACACTCACACTCGCTCTATCTACAATGAAACGTGTCTGAAAACGTGTGGGAGGCACACGGACCCAGAAAAGCTGGGACGCTCTCCTCTCTACCCCCCACCCCCTGCAGCACGCATGCGCCAGCACACGCACTCATATTGTAGCCTCCAGTCTGAGCTCCTCTGCCTCCAGCATCCTCGTCACGCTTATCATTGGAAACTTACCTTCAGCCCTTTTTCTTCAAAAATGTCAGCGCAGCTCTCTGAACATTTATTGTGAGCTGATATGATTCTCATCTTACTTTCCCCTTCATTCAGCAAGCAGAGGCAAACACAGCAGTGTTATTGCTTTCCTCACGTCCTGTTCAGTCTCTGAGGCCTTTAAGTCTATATTGTTATGCCTCCTTCAAAGCCACCAGTATTGGTAAAGCACACACGTCTCAGGCTGAATGAAACGGAATGAGAGTGGATGGTGAGATGGTGAGTTTGGGTTCGTTCACTGCCAGGACAAAAAATCCCAAACCCAAATTAGGTTTGGCTTTTGACCTTGTAAAGTGGAAAAAACCTTATTAATCTTAGTCTCATTTTATATATATATATATATATATATGCAAGAACATTATGACCTCCACTTACTCCACTAGCTGCACTTTGTAGTCCTACAGTTACAGACTGTGGTTCATCTGTTTCTCTGATACTTTGTTAGCCCCCTTTTACCCTGTCTGTCAGTGGTCAGGACCCCCATGGACCCTCACAGAGCAGGTATATTTGGGTGATGGATCATTCTCAGCACTGATGTAACACTGATGTGGTGGTGGTGTGTTAGTGTGTGTTGTGCTGGTCTGAGTGGATCAGGCACAGCAGTGCTGCTGGAGTTTTTAAACACCTCAGTGTCGCTGCTGGACTGAGAATAGTCCACCAACCAAAAATATTCAGCCAACAGTGTCCTGTGGGCAGCGTACCAGTGATGAAGGACTAGAGGATGACCAACACAAACTGTGCAGCAGCAGGTGAGCTGTCGTCTCTGACTTTACATCTACAAGGTGGATTTCATGTACAGTCTAACATCAGATCTGAAAACGTTTCCATGATGACAGCTCCCCTTTGGGGCGGTCGTGGGCTGGATGTTGGGGAACCAGCCTTGTGACCAGAAGGTCATCGGTTTGATACGAAAGCAAGTCTCCTAAATGCAATGGGACGTTTCGTGCACTGCTGTCATTCAAAGAGCTTTACAAATGAGAAAATACAGAGTTCAAAAAAAGGAAAGGAAATAAAAACCTTTCCACAAAGTTTAGGAGAGTGTTTATGGGAATTATTTACCGTTCTTCCAGAAGCGCATTTGTGAGGTCAGACACTGGTGTTGGACGAGAAGGCCTGGCTCACCGTCTCTGAGGTCAGGACTCTGTGCAGACCAGTCAAGTTCTTCCACACTAAACTCGCTCATCCATGTCTTTAAGGACCTGCTTTGTTCACTGGTGAACAGTCATGTTGGGACAGAAAGGGGCCGTCCCCAAACTGTTCCCACAAAGTTGGGAACATGAATTTGTCCAAAATCTCTTTTCAAAAACTCCATGACATGATCCCCCCTCCACCAAACTTTATACTTGGCGCAATGCAGTCAGACAAGTAACGTTCTCCTGGCAATCGCCAAAGCCAGACTCGTCCATTGGATTGCCAGACGGAGAAGCGTGATTCGTCACTCCAGAGAACTCGTCTCCACTGCTCTAGAGTCAACTGGCGCTTTACACCACTACATGCAGCTGCTCGGCCATGGAAACCCATTCCATGAAGCTCTCTACGCTGTTCTTGAGCTAATCTGAAGTTTGGAGGTCTGTAGTGATTGACTCTGCAGAAACTTGGTGACCTCTGCGCATCTCGCTGACCGCTCTGTCATTTTACGTGGCCGACCACTTCGCGGGTGAGTTGCTGTCGTTCCCAATCGCTTCCACTTTCTTATAATCCCACTGACAGTTGACTGTGTAATATTTAGTAGTGAGGAAATTTCACGACTGGACTTGCTGCACAGGTGGCGTCCGATCACGGTACCACGCTGGAATTCACTGAGCTCCTGAGAGCGACCCATTCTTTCACTAATGTCTGTAGAAGCAGTCTGCAGGCCGAGGGGCTCGGCTTTATACACCTGTGGCCATGGAAGTGATTGGAACACCTGAATTCAATAATTTGGATAATGGCAGGGTCTCTTTTATGCACAGTGTTGTAGATACATATGGGACATTTTTATAACCACACATCCTGACATTGTGTAAAAACCAAGCGAGTGCGTGTTTCTAAATATGTAAACACCTGCCAGTGTGTGGGTAATGATAGTTTGTCAAACTGACCCAGAAAAGCTTATCAAGGTTGGAAGAATGATGGACATTCCTGTGTAAACAGTTGATTACCCAAAGATGTATGACCTGTTATGTTAAAATTGCGCTCTCCACACTCACTTTGCTCCTTGAGTAATCTTCTCATTTTCAGTGTCATGTTGATACTCTTGTTGTAGGCTACAGATCTGATAAGCATGTGCCTTTTGTGTCTGTCGCAGTCAAATGGATGGCTTTGATGGTGAAGTCGGCACAGCTGAAGGCCAGACTTTATGGATGCTTCAAGGATGGTGATGATTCTCACACATAAGCTTGCCTTCAGTATAGAAGCTTACTGTATCAATCACAATCATACAGTGTAAAGTCTCATATGTTTGCTTTAGGAACAGCACTAAAGCCCTCACCGGCAGTGCTGGAGAGATGAATGCCTATGACGCAGGAGCAACACAAAGTCTCATATGTTTCACTAAAGCGATGTGCAGAGGGGCTGCCCAACCCACCACATTCTTCCGTTCGTCTAACTGCAGGTTTAATGTTGGTCTGTCCGTTCATTCACTCATCTGCTTGCACACATATTCATTCAATCACTGATCAGTCAATGAGGCCTTAGCATTTCATAGTAGCTTATTTTTCATCTTTGGACATGGACTCAGGTTGCTTTATGTACATTTGGCCTGCAGTTATTATAACAGGGTGATTCAGAATGATTCATATGCTTTCAAAGCGGCATATTTTTACAACCGTAAGGCACCTAGGAACCAATCACATACCGATTGTAAGAGGGGGTCATAGAGTTTCTGACAGTCACTGGAAGATGCCTCCCTTCAGTCTGTGAGGAGATGAGACCCCTGAGCAGAAACCATTTTGTGTTCTCCACTTCAATAAGACCAACATGATTTTCGTCAGTCGTGAACCTCCATCAGTTCAGAGGTTCGTCATTGGTTCTACAACACTGGATGATCTCTGAAATCACATTGAAAGAGCTGTGAGTACAGTGACACCAGACCTGCTCAATCGAGTGTGAGATGAATTTGACTATGGCGTTGATGTCTGTACAGCTGGAGGAGGACATAATAAACTTTATGCTCACTTAAACCATTTACAATTTACTGCATGGTTCTGTATGATTTACAAGTGAAATAAGTCATTTTATAATCAGATGAATCTTTTTGAGTCATCCTGTATTTAAATACATATGATTCATCCATCCATCCATCCATCCATCCATTTTCTAAGCCGCTTCTCCGTCAGGGTCACGGGGGGGTGCTGGAGCCTATCCCAGCAGTCTTCGGGCGGAAGGCAGGATACACCCTGGACAGGTCACCAGTCCATCACAGGGCAGACAGACAGACACAGACAGTCACTCACACACTCACACCTAGGGGCAATTTAGCACGTCCAATTGGCCTGACTGCATGTCTTTGGACTGTGGGAGGAAACCGGAGAACCCGGAGGAAACCCACGCAGACACGGGGAGAACATGCAAACTCCACACAGAGAGGACCCTGGCCGCCCGGTCGGGGAATCGAACCCAGGCCCTCCTTGCTGTGAGGCGACAGCGCTACCCACTACGTCGCCCACATATGATTCATTCATTTAAAAATATATGCACCAAATCTATTGTATTTGGAAAGCACTGGACTGAACCCCATGAGTGCACGATACATCGAAAATATAACATCACAATACTTTAATTTTCATTTCACTTTCTTGATGCATGATATGTGTCATAATATTTAGTATTTCTGGGGTTTGAATGGACAAAATGTACCAGCAAAACAGTAGCGCCACATTTGACATTTGTTCACATGAGAAAATGGTAATACTTAACTTGGAGTGGTACTTTGTAGATGATTAATTAACTCTTAATAGAGGATCAATAACACGTTATCAGTGAAGTGTCAGTTGTGAAGCGTCTTAATACATCAAGGTATATATAACCCTAACCTTAACCTCAAACACCTTTTCCTAAGCTTTTCCAAACCTAATCCTTAGATGTTTGTTTCATCTAAAAGAGACCACTCAAAGTGTCGGTGTACCAAACCAGAAGCAAAGTGCCTTATCGTCTTCGGGAGTGATCAAGCAAGGTAGAAGTCATCTTATTATAAGTGATCTTATTATGTTTAAATACTACTTTATATCATGGCAGCTGAGCATGATCATTTGATATGAAAAAGACTGAACTTTCCATTTTGTCTCAGCCCAGCCGTCTTCGTGGAGAGGTGTGAATGCTTTTCATGGCAGGGGGTTCTCACCCGTCCCTTTTCGGTCATCGCTGCTCACTAGCAGCTCAACACAAGAGTCCCAACATTTCACACAGAAATCCAACAGTGTCTGAGTTGATATGATAATAGATCTAAGGCGAAAATAATTGATGCGACTACATTGGTTAAAAATGTGTCAATTTCAGAATGGCCACTAGGGGGCCTAAAGAACGGCAACAAAGGCAAAGGAAAAACTAAGAGTACACTGATTTACTTTATTCTAATTTAAACCCTACAATATCTAGTACTTGCTGGTAGGTCCAAATTTCTACTACACACTTCTAGAATTAAAGAATATCTCTGATTTGCATTGAAGGTCATATTGTTTACTAGGTAAAACGTCTTGGGGTGTAAAAGTGATAAGCGATACTTTTTTAATCCCACAACCAGGGAAATTCCACCTCCGCATTTAACCCATCCGTGAAGTGAAACACCACATACACACTAGGGGGCAGTGAGCACACTTGCCCAGAGCGGTGGGCAGCCCTATCCACAGCACCTGGGGAGCAGTTGGGGGTTAGGTGTCTTGCTTAAGGACACCTCAGTCATGTGCTGTCGGCCCTGGGAATCGAACCAGCAACCTTCTGGTTACAGGGCCAGATCCCTAACCTCCAGCCCACGACTGCCCCCGAGCCTAGACTTTTGCCAAAGTAAGGTTGTTAACAAGGAATAAGAGTGAAAAATCAAACAATTAAAGTAAATAAATAATGAACATCCAAACAACTGCTCTACGCTGGCTGGTATTGTTACAAGCTTTCTATGAGTGGTCTAAATCAGTGTTAACAGCTTAGAAAGTTTCAGTGAAAGTGTTTCAGAGGTGAGTGGTTACATTTCTGTGTTCTGATATGTGTGAATATCGCCTAGCCTTGGTATTTAAACTGCACATTACTTCTGTATATTAAAAAAAGAATCACAGCCTGGCTGAAAATATTCGGTACTTTATTATTTTTGTGGCAGTACATAAGTAGACATTTATTTTTTTATCCATATAAATTGTATAACTTTGTATAGAATAGCAGAAACATGCTAGCCCTCATGAAGCATTGTTTTATGAACAACAATCAACAGACTCAATGATTCACATTAAACATTCCTTCTGTTTGTAGTCCATGCGTCGTAATAAATATGTGGAACAAAGATTATTCATGACCATCTCAGTTACGCTTAAATGCAACTTAAGGTAAGTTCCACCTGTACGTTATTAGCATCTCTCTTAGCTGCTTTAAGGCTTGGTCTCCTAGCTTACAGTTGACCTAATGGACTATTGGGAATGCTAAAGAAGTAGCCACGACACAGATCTATGTACAGTCATTTTTTTTTAACATTACTATCTTAAAGCCATAATCAGGGATTTGAAAAAGCTGTTTGGTGTCACAGCAAGTTTGCAGTAGCGCCCACACGTTCCACATATTCTTTAAAATAACATCTTAAAATACTTAATTCTTGAGTCTTGAACACAAATAAGGAGGCAATGAGAACAGAAACCACTGGGAACCTTAAGATAATTCTTGCGCTCTTTAAGTTTTGGAGCGGAGGGTCTTGCCAAGATCCTTCGGTAGCGTACAAAGTTCAGGACAGAAGCTACCACCTCTTTGTTGCTGAGAATCCCTGATTGTGATTTTAACCATTGACTTGTTAAGATTAGGTTAACAAGGCTGAAAACAGTAGAAAATAGTAAACTAAAGGGAAAAAAATCTAAGCTTGATGTTTTACAGGCATGAAACCACCTTCACAAACACAGGTCCAGCAGTTGTGTAAGCCTTAATGTACACAGGCCTATGATATCTCTACATTTAGCATTCTAGACATTGATGTCTTTGGACAACAGCCTTGAGTGTGGATGGACAAGTAGATTGTAGAACTGCTTATACTTTAATATAGATATAGATATAAAAAGATGACCAGTTTGCCTTTTTTTATTTTTCCTCCATAATATGAATGAAATGCTTATTGTATTCCTATTTAGCTCTGAAGCTACAGTGCGCTACTGTATGTTGGTTACTTGATGTCAGTGACATTCTCATAAATCACTCTAAATTACAAGATATGCCTAATTAGAGAACATCTAGGGGGTGCATAAGCCATTATATTGTGAGGGATTCTTTTCTCTGTTCTCTCTCTAAATAGTTGTTGAATTGGTTTTTGGCTCCACAACTTTTGGCTTGTCAGATTCGTTTCGTTATGCATGCAGCCACAGGTTAGGTAGCAAAAGAAAAATGGAACAGACTATGTATTTAAAAATGTAACTGCACACTGTAAAAGAAATACCGCAATCAGTTTGCAAAATTCAATGGCATACAAGAATAAAATACATCATCACAGTTATTGCAGATGATTGTGTTGATGTAATATAGAGTTTGTATATTTTACTGTGCAAAAGTCAGTGACCACCCTTCATATATTTAATTTTCAGTCAAATTGGCCATTAAATACAAGTTATTCATTCTTCAGGAGGATTTCAAAGGGAAATAAATGATAAAAGTTCATAAAACTGAAGAAAAATGTTTTAAAAATACAGAGAAAATGGGTCAGATAAACAGTACAGTCTTTAAAAAGATGGTTCTTCAAGGGCTCTTTAGTAAAGAAAATGGTTCTATATAGGGCCATGAACACTCAAGGAACTCTTTGCATGATTAAAGGGTTCTTTGCATCATGAAATAGTTCTTCGGATTTATGGACAATGTGTTATAGATGGTTTTATATAGAACCCTCTTTAAATAGGCTTCTATATAGCACCAAAAAGGGTTTCACTATTGTTACAAGCCAAAGAAACCTTTTTGGGTACTATATAGAATCCTCTTTGCTAAGAGTGTAGTTAAAGCTTTCATCTTTGAGATATAGGATAAAATCAAGCTCCACTTCCACTGTGAGAAGGCAACTCAACGCTGTGGGTCTGAAAGGATGTGTAGCTGTTCAAGAAGAACCTCACAGAAAAAAAGGAAATAGACAAAAAAAAAGAACATCTGCAATTCAAAGAAGCTGCTGATGTTGTTCGAATAATGCACTGTGACCACCCCAAAGTACAGACCTCAACATCACTGAATGTGTTTGGGATTAATTGGATTGTGAGGAGCAGAAAATGCAACCAACGTCTAAGACTGAACTGTGGAGGTGTTTAAAATATCCCTGCAGATTCCATTGAAAAACTGCAAAAGATAGGAAGCTGTAATAAAGGGAAAGCATAAAGCCTCTGTGTAATTTCCTGTTAAATATTTCTTGATGCTGATAACGGAAACTGAATGGCACTAAATGAAAACTAAAAATTACTTAATTGCCATTTTGACAGTTATTGAAAGTTAAATGATCTCTGGTTTTGCATAATACTGTCTCATGGCACATTTTACCCCAATAAATTGGCACTGTTCATTTCAGTGTAAGTCATTACAGTCACAATAATACAATAATCAGACCATACATTATTTGATTATAGATTCTTGGACCAATAAGATTATTACTTCCATGATTACATTCAATGTGAAAGATCCAAACAGAAGCAGAGAGGTGCCGTTTTCAGGTGTGTCCTCCTCTTTATACTGAAACTTTGAAACTGTGCTGCTTGTGAACTAATAGCTGAAGGAGAATTCTGCTCTGATTACTGAGCTTCCTCTTCACATGGAGATGTCCACAGTGGAAGAGTGTTGAAATCAAAGAGGCGGATATGTTTCAAGGCATATAGAATGGTATAGAAGTGTAGAAGGCTGGGAGAGCGCCTTTGAAAGCCATTACCGAGTGAAGAATGTAACTCAGGGGCCATGATCACAGGCATTTAGTAATGATAGCTTGCTGCTCTGGTTGTTTTTTGGGTCAGGAGTCGGTGTGCCCAGACTTATAATGCAGCAGGACATTGCTTAGGAACACTGTAGCTGACTTGAGGCAGCTTTTTTTTTCACTGAACACCTCTCTGCCTCTTTGTATCTGTTTGGAGCGAGGAACAGTAGTGAATATGGGAGGAAAATGATCTGTCAAGAGGAAAACGTAATCCTCTTTGGCGTAAACCAACTTTCACACCCCACTTCCCTTTTGTCCTTTTATGTAAGCTGCCTAGACACGATATTGATATCAGCCATTTTTCACCCAGCAGCCCTCCTGCTCTCTCCCCTGTGGCCAAGGTTAATTAGCAGTCATTAAAGGAGAACTGTCGGGTCTCTGGCACTGGTGGTGGGAGGGGTAGCATGAAAAACGAAGGAGCAGATGAGTCGGAGATGGAACCCATGCGAGAGGACAGTCTGTTTAGCCTACCGCCTGATGGAAATGGGGAGGTAATGGCCACTAGTCTGGACAGGAGAATGTTTAATTGCACCGAGATTCCTTCAGGTACCCTTCAACGCACTTGATTAAAACCATCATCAATCTAAGCAGTGAGGGTACTGAGTACAAATCGCTGCCTTACCTATGAGCTGGATTCAAGTCCTCCATGCACATACAGAACGAAATTACTATTGGTTTAATAGGAAATATAATTGACTTATCCATGCCCCACCCACAAATCCATTCTTATGTAAAAAACCATTGCAAGGTTGGACAGATGTATGAGAAAAATCCCAAAACTAATATAAACATGGTGGCAAATGTGTCATTGTCACTTCCAACCAGCCTAGTTTTGATTAGCTGCAACAACATTGTCCACCCCGGCGGCGTGACAGGCCTAGTAGTTAGTTTTGTACTTACTTTTCTCTTTGGGGAAAAATGAACAGAAATCTTGAAAATCACTTCTGTTGCTTGTTATGGTGAACAAAAATGTTACTAAGTGTGCTAAGTTAAAAGGGACTTTTGCCGCTGTTCTGTAAAGCTTGCCACCCTAACAGTTCCAAAGAAAGTATGGATTTCTAGGAAGAGTACAGATAGGTCAATTATTGACATTTCATTGACATGGAATAAGATACATTGCCAAAAAGGCTTATTTGATTAACAGTGTGGTCCTATTTCTTGAGCGTACAGTACAACCCACTAACACCCATGCATGTCTTACTTGTGCAGTATTATGGTGGCTGATATTCTGAGCATAAAGCATGTATGTGCAGTGCTTGTGATGGGCACAATGGATTTTTCCTCATCCCTGACCTGCATTAAGCACATTTCTTTATTGCTGCCTGACAACTGAGGACTTGTTCAGCTCACCCTGGAGGCTGGCTCTTAAAGACAGTGGCCCCATCAGAGACTCTGCTCTAACTGACAAGTCCATCTGTGACAGTCTGCTGTCAGACTGCTCCGCCATCTCACTCACTTAAACTGTCAAAAGAGAAAAATTTGTTACACAAGAACTTGTAAACAAGTGGAGAGGGAATTTAAGAGTGAAGTTTTTAAAGGAGGCATAAAGCGTTAGGGAACACCTGGAGGAAAGGCACCTGATTCTCTATTGTAGCCACACGTCACAGCAGAAGCATAATAGCGGCACTCGTAAAACATATGCTAATGACCATACTACGTTATGAGGACCAAAGTAACTTATACTGTACATATATGTGCTCATCAGAGACAGCGAGCTGTTGATTTTACTCAAGACACACAAGTGATTAAATATATTTTCTATCACTGTATTAATATACGAATATACCATCAATATATCGCAGTTGGTTCAGCTGTGGTTGCTCTGAATGGTGCGATTCGGTCAAAATGGTTCAGCATGAGTCACTCTATTATTCATCCTGTGGATGTTTGCTTGGATGCCCTGAGAGCAAGAGAGTGCTTATGGAGAGAAATCCCACTGCACCAATAAACATTATCAAATTTACAGTTCTGACTGCTTTGGAGAAAAACTACAGGAAGGGGAATAGAACAGATGGAAGGAAAAACAAAAGGCATGACGATAAAAACAGCAACAAAAAGGCAAAGAAAGAGATAAGGAACAAGAGAGGGTATGGAGAGAGAAAGAGAGAGAGCGCTATGCGAAATATCTTTAGTTTACCACCTTCTTCAGTGAGTGTGCTCTAATGATGCACTGATAAAGGAAGAAAGCTTTGAGAAAACTATCTTTCCCCTCCATTTATCGCACAACCCTGGTTTATTTAGCATCTGCCTCCAAGGGGATGACATATTCCGCCTTATCTGTGTGAGGCGACACTGGAGGCAAAGGCATGCCCCTCAGGTGGTATAGCGCTCCTGGCTTTCCAGCTTTCAGCATGCTGGGACCTCCTGCTGAGGCAGCAGCTCTGGTTGTACCGTCTCCCACTTTGGATCCAAACCCGAGGGAATTCTTTGCACCGCAGTCTGGCACTTTCCACTTCTCATGCCCACTCCGCTCGTTAGATGTGCTCAAGTGGGAGGTTGTCTCTGTGTCCTTCGCAGACAAGCACCAAAGTCCATGGTTCCAAGGATAATATATTAAAGAGTCTTTTCAAATGAGGATGGGCAGTCTGTTTTACAATGATGTCACTGGATGGCTTTCTAGTATGTCTCAGAGCTCTGTAGGAGGAAACAAATAATAACAGAGTTAAAAGAAAACTTGAGTTGTTGGCAGAACTTGTCAGCATTGCGTCCTGCATATTTGATTACAAATAATGAAATAACAAAAAATAATAATAAAGAAGCACAAAGTACTCTTGAAGGAACTCGCTTTTTAAGTAAAATGATGGAGAGTTTTTGTGTGTAAATTTGCAATAAACCTTTCACAGAAAGAAGAGTCAGTATTTCTCCACTCAGCACTGACAGCTTCAAACAGTTGAAAAATATTGCCAAGCTACTTTGTGTTTAATGTGAGACCAAATATTCTCTATAGGGTTCATATCTGGACTCTGACCAGCCAAAACCATCAGTACGAAACCTTATATTTTGGGCTTGGCCCATTTCATTTTGCTCGGGAGTGTACTCGTATAAATTTAATGAAATAAACTTCACCGTCATTAATCAGACTTGGCACTGGTTTATAGCCTCACTATCAGCTCGCTGTTTTCGAGCTGAAGGGTATGAGGTGAAAAAGACTAGGCTGAAACGTGAGCTGAGTGAAATGACCTTCAGCATTTCTCTATGTATTTAAAAACTGACTGCCTTTCTCTGTGAAAATTTTATATATTAATGGCAAACTGTGCTAAGAAACTGAACCCAGCTCAGAATTGCCACGTGCCGACACGCATCAGCACAGATTTTTAAAAAGAATGGTTTTGAATGTTTGAAGGTTGCGGGACTGCTGTGTTCTATGTCTGAAAATACAAACAAACATGTTCCACTCAAAGATATTTTGATTAGAGTTCACTGATACAGGGTGCTGAAAGAAGGACAGGAAAAATCAGAGCCAGGAAAAAACTCAAAAAACCTGAAAGCCACTGCACAACGAACGCATTAAGTCTGGTTTACTAGAGCACCGCATGCAGTAGGAGCGCTGATAAACATCAACTTCAAGTAGAGTCACCTTTCACTGTATTCTCTACAAGTGAGCAAGTGCATGTGCAGCATACTCAAAGAGAATGGGATGGGCCTGAATGTTTGACCCCTACGGTAAGAGGGTAGCGTTGCTCCATTTTGCTGGCTTGGTTTGGGTCCACTCAATGACTCAGCAAGGAATCATTCGGATGTCTTAAGTGTGATGAATAAACCCACAGCACAGAACACTACCCGATATCCTCTGCATGTGTGTAGCATCAGTTCACTGGAACCAAGCCTGTGCAGTGTGGCATAGTCTCAAACACCATATAACAGATTCAAGGTTAGCTTTCTGTCACTCGCTTGACTTTTTTGAATTTTGAAGTTTGGGGTTTGAAGGTATTAAAAAAGGGGTGACTACCCAACCCTGTCATCCATACAGGCTAAACCTTTGTTAAGAAAATCTAGGCTATAAATGTTTAAAATAATATATGACTGCAAAACAAACATACATGTCCTGAGGCTAAAGCCCGTTATTGCCTGTGGAGGAAGGTGCTTTTAGACCTTGCTGCGCAGGAGGCCCCCTGTGGGGTGCTCAGGGGTACTGCACTCTGATGAGTTCTTGGCTTTGTCCTTGTTGTTGTTGGGCTCATTGTCCTTAATGATGTCATACTGACGGCAGAAGAGAGCTATCACACCTGAGAAAGAGACGGAGTTAGAATTAGAGACTGAGATGGACAGAAGAGGAGAGAGGGAGAGTGATAGATGGGCGACGTCAGGGGAAGGAAGGAGATAATAGAAAACCTGGTGATGGATCACTCTACTTTTGTGACCGAAAACATTACAAACCAATTATAAATGAACTGAGGAAGTGTGATGAGCTGCTCCATTTTTTTTCAGTTGTGTCACAGCTGTCAGTTTTGATGATTTATTCTCTAGTCTTCCCACAAGCTCGATGGGGACTACACAGGAATTGGAGGGCCCCCGAGGTCCAATTAGTCCAAAAGAAACTCCCACTCAACTTGTTTTCCCTCTCACACACCTCACATACATGCACACACATGGTGAGCGAGAGGTTTTTCCTATTAGACTTCAGCCACTTTGTACATGATTCAGCAGGGAATCATTCAAACGGCCCTCAATTGCAGCAGGAAAATATATCCAATGCTGGATCAGAGTGTGGGGGAAGGGAGGCGTATCTAATCAATCTCAAAACACTGATCAGCAACGCAAAGCCTGTTTTGATCTCGTTAACTCTCTAATTAAAAACAAACAGGCTGTAATGCTGCTTAGGTGACGTGAAATCTTATTCATATGTATGCTCAACACCACTGGTGCTCGGTTAGGAGTGGAATGATATGTGGCTAAGGTTAAAAAATGTACCTGTACTGGATAGAGTTCTTTATAATAAAACAGTAATGAGCTGTTTTTCACAGCAGATAATGAAACCACCAATAATTGAAAACACAACGCTTTCTTACCTGCCCACATGATCAGGACAACCACTATAATGATGAGCTCTCCAGCCCTCAGTTGGGCTGCCTGGCCAACCTCCTTCATTGTCACCTCATCTGACAGAAGAGAAGACACACATACTCTCTTAAAGTGATGTTTTCTCCTTTAGTTGTCTTTAGAGCTCTTCAGTAGTCTCCATGATCAAAAACTACAAAAAGGCTCGACTGCTCAAACCTAGAAGGAACCAAAGTTCTCCTAAATCGTTTGATGTAGATCTTACTTAACATTTCCCTAACAGGTGGTGCAACACTGCTAGTAATGTTTGGAAATTGCTTAATTACTTGCTGTTTTTCTTGTATGAAACATTCATCCAATCAAATGACACATTCATCCAATCAAATGAGAGCCCAGCTTTCTATTTAAAAAAAACACAGGTTTACTTAGTAAAACTAGACCCAGCATAGCTAAAACAATAGTAGGAGCTTTCTTTCAACTTCATTTTTGTCTATTTGTGCTTTTGTCTATTTTTGTAGAGCAGTATGTCATACAGTGTCAGAAACCACATAACCAGGTCTATTTGAAATTACATACAACTTAATGTGGTTGCAAATAGAATAAAAATATTCAAATCTATTCAAATGAAGTATGCAGTGAGTGCCTTTACATGCACGTAATAATCCGATCATAATCAGATTTCTGCAGTTATCTAATTATTCAAGTAGTCGTGTAAACAGTAGGGGTGGGAATCTCTAGGCACCTCATGATTCAATTTGATTACGATTCAGACTGTGATGTGATTATAAAACGATTAAACATGTTTGTCGTTTCCAAAAGATTTTAGTTTAGTGTGACACAACTTGCATGTAGCGCAGCTCCTGTCCAGGTCCTTCTTCCCTTCAACTCCAAAGCCAAAGTGCTTCTATACGCTAACTGTTAGATCAGGGGTGCAGCCCTATGGTGGATCCACTGCAGAATTAGACTTTTAGGTAAAAATAAAATAATGTTCTATTGCAGCAAAATAAAGCTCTGCTGATTGTTTAACACTGTTTTAACAATAGATGGTCTTAAATGCTGCAATCACCACCCTATTGACCCTGAAGGTTGGCGTACAGACTGCAGGACACATAGCTATTCAGACAATCTTGCCTAGCTAGTAGCTAACGAAAAGGCAAATTTAAGACGAACATTTGGAGACAAATGGACTGACTGGCATTCATAAGCACTGCAGCTGGTTTCCAGGTACTTTTAATCTGCAACAAGAAACTGACAAACACTGAAAAGTCACGAGGCTGAAGTCAGCTTCTCTTTCGAATTCTCCTTAAATGGTGCTGCAGTTACATTCTGTGCTCATTTAAGGTGCAATGGGACAATTCGAACAATTCGAAGCTGGTGAATAAGAATCTGACTTCAGCCTCATAAAAAGTCGAATGTTGAGAGACATTTTACAAGAAACTTTTCTACTGTTGAACAAAAAGTGCCCAGTCAGAGACGGGAGGAAAGCGGCTGTAACTGAGCAAAAGCTTAGAGGAGAGCAAAGTCTGCGTTTTTGTTTGTATTTTTTAGCCTGTACTAGGACATTACCACATACGGAGACATACTGGACATAAGATGTGATGGCTCCCAAGGTGGTTTGATTTTTGTTGAAAGGGCAAAATGGCTCTTCTTAACATTTGGTTTGCCAACCCCTGACCGATCTTTGACTGTAGAGAGCGTTGATCGGCTTTCTCGCTCACCCGTTTGTGTCTTTGCTATGTGCCGTCACAGACTGTCCATGTACTGCACTTCCGCACTTCCAAGTTGCACCTTTTGCGTTCCGTCAACAGTATGTTATCAATTAAAATTTAGAAAATCGATTTTTGACATTTTGAATCAATTCAGAATCATCCACGTCCAAGTCAGCATACTCCAATTTCTTAGATCGGAGTAAGGTCTAGCAACATGAATAAGAAATCTAATAAAGTGAGCTGGACTTTAGCTCAGTAATCAGATTTCTCAGTGCATCTAAACTCTTAGTCAGATTTCTCAGTCTGCGTATGTCCAAAAACAGACCGCAGTACCAGCAGCAAAACACTTTGGAGCAATGCTGAAACCAATTACATGCTTGACAAAATGATGGATTTAAACATTCTTCATCTTCTAGATGATGCATGTTTTCAGGTAAAGTGGCTCAATGTTAAAAACATTGAGTTATCAGATTATTAAGTGCATGTAACTCGCTGAAATGACTTGCCGAGTCATCAATCCCGAAAAAAAATCATGTTCGCATATCAAAGCTATTTCCCTCGCAATAGAACTAAACTTGGAATACTAAGTTGCAATGGAATATGAACTTGACTCCATTCAGTAAATAAGCCAAACTGACTTTTAAAACACACTAAACAAAGATTTTTTTCAAGGATTTACATCTTGAAAATCCAGTCAGATTCATCTGGTCATAACATTAAATCTCATTTGCCTCACAGCATCTCTGGGACATCCAACATAAAAAGGGATGAATAAATATTTGTAAACTATAACAAATTTCATATTTCAATATTTCATAAAGAACAAAGATGGTGCTTAAGTATAATAGGTAATTGCTATTGTTTGTAAGAGTAGCATTAAGAAAAAATGTCCGAGTACTCATTTAGAAGCCTGTGAAAAGATGTACAGGCTGCTACATGTTAGCTATATTATATTCATAATTCTGGTGCAAAACATACATTTGGGATAAAGAGAAAAGTGTAAATTTGATTTCTCACCAAACTATTGCTTTAAAGTAGAAAGGTGGGCTGTTATTATCTACATGTGATTGGATAAACATGCCATAAGAAAAGCATGTAATTGGGCAATATTCCGACATCACAAGTATTACAGTACCTTTTATAAGTGGAATGTTAAATACGATCTACATTGGAAGATTTGAACTAACTTTTTGTCTCAACCCAGACTTGGGGCAGCAGATTTGAGCAGCAGCTATTTTGCACTGTCGTTTGATGATGAAGATGACTACTGAAGAGCTCCAGAGCCTTGATCAGTGTCTGAATTTCAGAGGTTCCCTTTAGGGCAGGCTTCTCCGATCCCTGCTTTAAAAGAGATGTCTCACATTGCCAGGAGAAGAGACTGGGCCCTTCTTCTTGGCGGCAGATCTAAAGTGCCTGGTGGTAATTAAGATAATTTGTGAGTTTCCTATTTGTGTTCACTGATTAGCCTCAGACAAGCCCTGGAGGATAGACACTCTGCCGCGGCCTGCTGGATTGATGGAGCAGCAGTGTCTCATAACCGAGGAAAGAAGTTCCAGTTGTCTCTTTTCTGCTCCCTGTCCCTTGGACGAAAAAGTCAATACCCTTCAGGTAAAACTGAAATGTTATTGGTTATTTCAGGCTTCTGAGTAGTGAAAGTCTAGGCATTTTTCAGCTCACCATCAATGTCAATACATGTCATGAGTCCAGTAAGAAAAACAACGTGAAGCCACCCCGAAGCACTGGTAAGGGAGCAGCATACAGAGAGAAAGATTAAGTGTCCGTGTTCATTAGCCACCCTCGAGCCATGTGAAATGAAGTGAAGCGTAATACTGCTTGGCTGATTAATTGGAGAGTACCGTAGTGCTAATGGCTGATTATGAAACAGTGTTTTTTAGTAAATGCTCTCGTTATCTGCCTGTCACAGTTGACATGTGGCATCAGCTTAGTGTGACCCAGCCATAAAGTAGCTCAGGCATTTGTGCATCCTGACGGCTGAAATGGAGACGAG
Organism: Pygocentrus nattereri; assembly: GCF_015220715.1. Classification (NCBI taxonomy): domain Eukaryota; kingdom Metazoa; phylum Chordata; class Actinopteri; order Characiformes; family Serrasalmidae; genus Pygocentrus; species Pygocentrus nattereri. The sequence continues at coordinate 1,011,173 of NC_051237.1, forward strand.
CACTGTGCACGTTTCTGCTTCCAACCATAAAAAGACAATGTGCACAATGTTTTTCCCCACAGAATATTACCATGTATCAATGCCATTGACTGCATTTTGAAGTCCTGTATGTCTCAGTGCAACTGGACACAGTCAATATTTCAATTCATTTTGAAAGGGGCAATCAACACATCACCCACTCGTCCAGCCAAATAAAATGTAGAAAACCACTGACTTTTGTTTGCTTGTCACTTTGCTTTACCTGGCTGAGGGATGTTCTCCTGAAGGCATTCATATTGTGTGTCTGAGATTGTATGACTCATACTAGATGGTTCCTGGAAAATAACGTTTGGTCATTTTCCATGTCTCAGAAATGGATGTGGGAGTCAGAAAAAACGTTGGCGGCTATGGCCAAGCATTCACAGACGTCTGGAGTTAAAAAGGGGCCTCCAGCGAAGCTTCGCTTGAGCTTTTCTACTGCACCAGATCAGTTTCTCCATCACTCTCCATGTCACCTCAGTCTTCGCACAGTGTGAATCAAGCCTGACCCCTTACTGCATGGCTAAGGTTTCAAGCTAAATGTCAGCACCAGTTACCCCAGTTATTCAGTGCTGGGAACCCGTGTGGATAATAAAATCTCCCCAGTGTTTGTTTGTCTGAGTAAGTGGGTTACTAAATAGATTATAAAACATAAAATTGACCATATTGTGGGCTATTTTAGATAAGACAGACTGACGAATTATATAGGAAATGCACAAATGTAAGCAATTTGATCTGAATCACAGTGTATTTTTAGAGTGGCTGTATAAGCCGCCCTGCTGTGTCTATCCCCTCATGTAGTCATGATTCAATGGAAATGATTTTGCTGCACAACATCTTTAAACTCTCTTTTCATAAGCATACCATAACCTTTGCTGTAATGCATTTGGTCAATGTTCTGTTTCCACTAATAAACAGGCTCTGGAGGGGAACATTTTAAGAGGTTACATTTGATCTAAATGTCAGATACTGAGGCATTTACCTCTGACTTACCAGGGCTTTTGGAGGCGAGCTTCTCTGATTCTTTTGGGGTGCGGAAAAGGACAGGGTCACTGGGAGGGCTGGTGCCACTCATACTGATGGACTGCACGTGGACAATGTACTCTGTATCTGCCTCCAGATCCCACAGTGCACAGGAGCGAGTGGTGGTGTTTACCTCCTGAATGAAGCGCATCATGCGCACATCCTTCTTCTAGAATAAACCGAACACACAGAGAGAACAATAAAAGGGCTCAAATATTCCCCTGGTAATATCCATGTTAACCTAGTATGGCTGGTGGCAGATTTCACAACTGCTTTATAATAATATAAAGCACCCTAATGTCCCTGTTATCCCTGTCAATTCGCAGTTCCTACATTTTTTAAGCACGACAAAGAAGTTGAAGTTTTCTTAAATAATAACAGCATGAATATCATTTATTACTCATGACTGCAGTTTATTTCTGAACCTTTACCTTGCAGTGTAGTAATTACAGTCAGTTTGGCTCTGTATTCCAGCACGCTGGACTGGAAATGAAACACTTACTGTAGAGCTAAAATGTCATACTGACAACAAGTACCGATCATTACCAGACAACTGAAAGCTCAGATGATTTTTTTTTGCCATCTATGAGTTACAGCATCTCTGACTCATATACAAGAAAGCTAATTAACTAAGTGTTGAGTTGACATTACAGTACACAGAATAACATTTGCAGTGGTATTTGTATCTGATGTCTCTCAACATACAGTAATGTCACTGGCTGTTAAATATGACATCATCAGGCTAAAAAATCTGAATAAATCAACTGCTGTAAAAATACTAGGTGTGTCAAAATCAACTGTATGGTACATTGTTAAGAAGCAAGAACACGTAGTAATAGCAAACTACCTGGAAGAGCACAGAAGACCACTGCGGTAAATAATAATTTCATCTACAAAGAGAAGAATATACAGTCATGACCTCAAAGGGTTTAGTGCAAGATGTAATCCACTGGTAAGCCTCAAGAACGGAATGGCAAGATTTACTAAGTGCTTTAATAGCTAGTAGAGTTCAAGGACTTACAGGTAGGGATGCACAATGATATTGGATTCATATTGGTGTCGATCCATATTTGCTTTTTTGCAAAACATCAGCATCAGGCTGACACTGGCTGTGCTTAAATGCCTCCTACAGCACTGCACACACAAGCAAAACCTGCAACTACTCAGCTACGTAGCTCTGTGCATTAAACTCTAGGTAGGATGACATGATAGCTTAAATCCTCTTATCAAAAAAAGATCAGCGGCATTAAAACCATGAAGCTGAAGTTCTTATTCACCAGCTTCTTGTTTGAATTTACCTGTTCCACCTTAAATGGTGCAGCAGTTACATTCTGGCGCCTGAGACTCTGTACACAAAACCTTATGTAGGATGTTTTGATGGCTTACACTGCTTTATCAAAGAAGACTACTAGCATTAAAACTACAAAGCTAAAGCTGGCTTCTTATATGCCGGCCTCTTCGAATTTTCTGTTCCACCTTAAATGGTGCAGCAGTTACAGAGCTGATAAAAGCTAGGTTGGTGTAGTGTAGTGGTTAACACCTCTGCCTTCTACAGTGTAGACTGGGGTTCAATCCCCCACCTGGGTAAACACCCTACACTATACCAATAAGAGTCCTTGGGCAAGACTCCTAACACCACCTTCGCCTCCCTGTGTAAAATGATCAAATTGTAAGTCGCTCTGGATAAGAGCGTCAGCCAAATGCCGTAAATGTAGGTTCATGTTCATTTTTTCACTGTAGTTGTATGAATTGAATGAAATGAAGCTTTCGGCTTCACTCATCACACTTGGCAACAATTTACTACCTCTTCACAGATGGGCTGTTTTTGAGCTAAAAGATACAAGCTGAAAAGGGCTCAGATAGTAACTGCAGCCAAGGTACCTTTCCATTAGCATTTGTCTGATTACTTTAAATACTGGCTGTCTTTCTCTGTGTAAATTTCAAGCCACATGTGATCTACTGTGGCTTTCTGTGGTCTCAATATGGCAAAATGCTGAGTGGCGTGCTGTGAGCACCAGTGCAAGGGTGTGTATCTCCATTAAAAACAGTGGTTTCAAATTTTTGGACACTGTGTGACATGGCGCGCCTGGTGTGCAGCAGCTTTTATAGAAGGTGGTTTTGCATGCACAAGATGTAAAGATATGTACATGTAAAATATCAATATCGGCATCATCCCATATAGATGCATCCCTACTTAGGGCAGATAAGACGAAGATTAGTCTTCACCGGAATGTTGGAATAAAGAAAGTATGCAGAAATTGACTGTGAACATGGTCCAAAGAATACCACTTCATCTGTGAACCATGGTAAATGGACATGTGAGGCCGCCAGTGGAGCTGGATCACTTGTCTTTATTGATGTGATGGTAGGATGAAATCTGACACGAACAGAAGCATCTTAACTATTCGGATCCAAGCAAATTCCTCAAAACTCATTGAGTAGCACTTCACCTTTCAGCAGGGTAATGACCTAATACATACTATAGCAACTATGCAGATTCTCAAGCCCAGTGAATTACCTGACCTGAACCCCACAGATCATGCATTTCATTTACTGAAGAAAAGACTGAAGGCAAAAAACAACCTTGACCAATCCAGGCACATCATCACCAAGGAAGATACCCAGCGTCTGCTTATGTTTATGGGTCGCAGACTTCAGAGTAATCAACAGCAAGAGTTTTGCAATCAAGGCATAAACATGACAATTTTATTCAAGATTGTTTATTCTTGTTCTTCTTTATTCTAAAAATGGGAAAATCTTTTTTAAAAATAGGATGTGCTACTGATATGGATCATCCATTTTTAATGTGTTTATCCTCAAATTGAAACTGACATTCTGCACTTTCACCTCATAGTCATTGTTTCAGAGTCAGTTTCAGTGGGTTAGAGTCACTGAATGTTATTATTAGTCGCTTCTATAGAAGAAGATCCACCCACTGTTCTACACCTGTGCTCCAATAATGACGCAGGACAATATAAAAGATACCATTATACACAAATAGCCTCTCTGTGTGTGTAGTGTTTAGTGTGGTGATAGTGTGGTAGTAATGATAGTTATTTCATTCCTCATTACTGGTCCACACAGACGACTGCCTAATCTTCGTCCCGCTGCGGGACATGCAACACCCACACACAGAAGTGCCATCAATGCCATCCGCAAGTAGTACACAGAAGGGCCTGACTGATACATCAGTTGACCAATAATACCAGCCGATATTGAGATTTTTAAAGCACCAATATTTAGTGGCTTCTTTTACATTGTAACAGACACTCTTGTGAAGATAACATACTGAAGAGACTTCAAGGTCAGCATCTAATCTTGAACCACTGCAACAATACAGACTAAACTGGCAAATTTAAACAGAAAACATTATCTTAGTAAAATCCTTAAATTCCCAGGCTTATTAAATTGGCTCAAGAAGGCCAACTTACTGTTCTTCATTTTATTATTATACATTTTTTTTGTTTTTGTACCAGTTTTGCAGGTCGCAGTTTTTGAGCTAGAACCAAAACTTTGCAAGATTAGTGCCTATATGGGAATATTGCCTGGGAACTGGGACCAATCGTACCTATGGTTTTTAATTAAAAAAGCGTTTGTTCAAACACAGTTTTTTCCTATAGTAAATCACCTGAGATGCCACAGCAATGGCCTAGCAACACCTTAGCAACCAACTGAGATTCTACAGCAATTGTCTAGCAATACCTTAGCAACCACTTGGGACGCCATAGCAACACCCTAGCAACCACCTCAGATGTCATAGCAACGGCTCTGTCAAGCCAACTTAAAGTTTGTTCGCAGACTTTCCCCTTCTAGTTACATGTTGATGTTTATTACTCAGTAACTACATAGTCTACAATGCAAACTGGCTCAGTTATTCTGAATTGTGGAAAAGCCCTGGACATTGATGGGAAATACCAAAAACTCACTAAATCCAAACCTAACTTTGAGCACAAGGATAACATTTAAGACACAAACATAAATCGTAGTATAAATCCAATTAATTTACTCGATTTCACACAACACGCAAACTCAAGCGCACGTTACTGTGAAGTCAATCATTCATCTTCCGTTTCATCTTCTGTATTGATACGTCAGTACCTGCTGTGTGATGGCAAAGCCGATGACTGGGTCCCCCTCCAAGATCTCCCATGTGACCACAGCCGAGTTGCCCTCTAAGGTCTTGATGGTCACATTGAGCGGCGCAGACAAACTGTCTGAAGATAAAAGTCACAAAAGAAGAAAGAGAAAGGTGTTGAGCGGGCTTCCTATCACATTTCCTTTCAACAGTTCGGGCCCTCAGCATGTGGAGCATATCTGAGAACATCTCCCTCTTATGTGTGTGAAGACATCGGCTCAAAAGATCATGCACTGCTTTTTGCACAAATGCAACCCCCCCTCATTTCTAACACCAAGCAGGACGCTGTGTTTCAAGTTCTTAAAAACCCTCTGATGCTCAACCTGCTCTGCGGTTGCTCCCAATCGATACTTCCATTACATTTTACTTTTATTTACTCATGTGGGAGCTCTCAGATTGTTATGTGAACTAGCCACAGTGTCTTTACTGGACAACAAATAAAGCGAATGGCTCGGCACGGCTCACAGCGCATGCTGCCGTCTGCTTCTTGCCACTGTGTTTTGTCCTCATGAATTAAATGAGAAGCATGCAGAGAAAGGGCCTCAGATGTTGTGACTGTGTTGTCATTCGTCAGAATAGTAAAGCAGCGATGCATAAATCACCACAGTTAATACCTAGTCATCCCTAATGTTCGCTGACAGTAGAGTAGCATAGTGTCTGCCTTACATCATCTATCAAAATATCACACATCCACAGCCCTTAAATATGGAAAATATTTTGAAAGACGAAAAACACAAGAGGGAATGAAAGGAAAAAATAGAAGGTTGTCCAGGTAGGAGGTTGTTCTGTCCACCAAGAGGAAGGACGTCAAGAAGGACATCCTACACAAATTCTGTTTTTGGGGTCTGGTAAAAAAACGCATGCAATGCTTTATGGTAACCACTCACATTCAGCTTTATTTACCTCTTTAATTCAAGCTTTATAGTGTCATACTGAGGCTACTGCTGTAAGCACACATTCCCTATTGTTTGCAGGTGTTCCATTTACATATGTTCCAGTAGCCAGAAATAGCACACATCAGCCCAGCTTTAAAGATGGTGATCCATAGAGCAAGACAGGTTTATACATGGCCTCAGGCACAAATAACTTTCAAAACCATGGGAAGAAAAGCTTAAATGTCTGCGTCATCATAGATATGGTCTCACGATTTCTGCAGTGACATCTGGATTCAGTGCAACATCACTGTGAAGCTGAGGATTCTGGCATGTATTGGCTGTGGAGCCCAGGGGAACCTAGCAAGTGCTGCTGAGCTATACGAACTGTGTCTGAAGAAGCCTGGCAATAATAATAAAATATCACAGGATCACAAATTTAATGATACTTAAAGTTTGCATTAATAAAATTAATCTCTGAGTAATAGTCTGTTAAACAAATGTCAAACAAACAAAATACGGCTTGTTTTGACAGGACTGTTTGGTTCTGTTTTCTTCTAATAAAATTACACTAAAAGGATTTTACGTAGTGCGTTTCTACTGCCGCAGGGACTTCACTAACGTTCGCACAGATACAGTGTTCTTTATCTGTTGCTACTCTTAAAGTGACATTTCACCCAAAGTGAAAAATATAACCATTGCAACATCTGTTGTAAACATATCCAATCTCCCGCTACCTCGGTGCCACGGCAATCCCTGGAGTCAGGTTTTCCGCTTAAAAGACTGGGGGAACCTCCTTTAGATGATGTAACAAACGTAACAGCTAGGAGGCCAAATGTCAAATACATATTTATTAGCCTCTACATTGGTGTCTATGCTTACAGTCAGGATTTCTTTGGCACCATTGGGGGATTCTCAATAGACCACCGAAGTTGTGCCACCTTTATGTAGTCAGCATCACGCCCATATTAGAAACTCCCGGTCTAAGCTGGATTTCTCAAAACGGACTGTGGTTAACAAATTAGTTCCAAATCCAATGTTTTCTTCAACGTACATTTTTTTTCTGAATGTTGCTGGACCCTCTGAATTACGAGGTTGTTAAGGAGTCGAAATATGAATTTTGCTACACATGCTAACACTTCTGTGCACTAAACTGATGTCCTAAGACTGGCAACTACAAAAAAATACACCAAACATGCCAGCAAGCTTTGTTAAGTGTACTCCTAATGTGTACATTAGGAGTGGATGGTGTCAATATATAATAGTGTTAAAGTTTGGTAATAGACTCACTTTTATCATTTCAGCACAGGAGTGCTAGCTTGCTATTAGCATGGATGTAGCCATGTTCATTTTGTGACTTTAGACCAATGCCTTCAACAAGGCAGTATGTGAGCAGACTGACTGAGGGAAGGGGAGAGCTCTGACACCTTGGGCTGGACTTCTGTGCAGCTTCTGCCTGTAGTTAGAAGGCCAGACCCCCCCACTGCACAGCTGTAGCAGGACTAATGCAGGACTGAGGAACAGGGAGTAGATGGGGTGGCGGTGGGGACGGGAACAGAAGGTGAAGATTATAAATTTATAGGGCGTTTGATTTGAAGAAGGAGGGGTTTCAACATATACATTTACATATTTTGACTCCATAACGACCATATAATGCAGCAGAAGAATGCACAGAGGACACAAATTATTGTATTTTGGAAGCTTTTTGTGTATGATGGGGCGTAATAGTGGACATTTTGCTCATAGAGAAAATCAGTTTAGACCAGGAGCTGCTAATATGGCCATGAGACCAACTACAGAATGATGCACAACTTCAAGGGGCTGCGGTTACATGACGTATTTGTTTAATGCACGCAAGGTGCTGAGAGAATGCTGATGGACAAAAACACAAAAAGGACATAACATCATGATTGTTATTAAATCTACGAGGATGAAGAGTGCAGTGCTATACTACAGAACTCTGCATAACATGACAACATAGTGAATTCAAGTTTTAGGCCCCTTCAAAAATGAAGACAGCTGTGACACCACTGCCAGCACACCAGTACAGACGACACATTGCCCAGCACTAATCCTACCCCATCATACCCTCATCATCATTCTTTGAATTTAAAGTAGCCCACACCTCCTTCTTTAAATGGAAGGGACGACTCCACAGCTATGTCTCTGTTTCTACAGGCTTACTGTCAGCCTGGAAATGAAAGCACGGGTCTGCTGTTTGTTACGCTGCTGATGTTTCTTATGTGTTCTTTGTTACTCTATCATAGGTAGCAAAGTCCTTTGTTGTTCTTTCATATTGCATAAAATGCTGCTGATGTTTCTTTGGTACTTCTTTGTTACTCTATCATGGCTAGAATGATGTCCCAGTGCATTCAATTAGTTTAACTGGATCCCATTGCCTGGTAATAGCTTGTCTCGCTAGACTTGCATGACTGATCTATATTTCCCATGAATCACAGATCGTGCCTAAGCAAAGTGTATTGGCTTGTCCCCAGAGACAAATGTGTTTTGAATCTATTGATCAGCTCTTTGGCTATGCACTCGACCCAAAGCTCTGCCGTCCTACTGCATATTCCGTCTGCTCACTGTGGCTTCAAAGTGCATCCATTCAACTGGAGTGATGTGTAGTGCAAAAGTCCAGTTCATAGTTTTTCACTTATCCTTACAGTGTTTCTTAATCTTATATAATCCTTATAATCAGGGATCAACACTGTCTATTGCCCAGAGCTTCTGGCCAAAACATTTCACACACATTTAGCCATTAAAAATGCAGGCCCTGTACAAAGATTTACTTTTACTTACATTTAAAAAAAAAAACCTTTTAAAAAAAACACCTAAAAATCTGAATTTTCACAGATCCAGACACGGAACTAAATGCATAAATCCAATGTGGTAGCCAACATGATAGCTACCATTTTACTAATGTTAACTTTTTAATAAATATTTCCTTTCTTAATGCAACACCTAAGGGTTTTTTGGTTCTGAAGCAAATACAATGTAGATATGATAAATGTTTCTACAATTCTGGCCACAAACTCTTCATTTTGGCCTTTAGATTGGGTTTAGTTGCCCAAGCGGCCTGTGCAAAGTTTTGTATCATGTAACAACCTCAAATTATATTATGTTTTACTGATTTTCTTAGTGGAAAAAAAAACTATATATCCCCTGCAGAGAACACACTTCTGTCTATTAACACACTAGAAAAATAAATGAAACACAAAATGTGGCCTGTGCAAAAGTTATGGCACATTTTATATTTAACTATTTTTCCAAATAAACTGTGCCCTAAAATTTGCATAAAGATGCCATATTAGCGCCAGGTAGAGGATGTTAAACCTATTTTCACATAGAAAATCAACAAAGCATTGTAAATTGGGGGTGATCTAAGTTTGGCACATGACTATATAATATATAATACCCTTACATTAAAACCTTAGGTCCATTCTGGTACAAAATCAAATATGCATCTAATATAATTACAAAACTTCTATCCCTTAGTACTTTTAAACCTCTTCTTCTACTAAGAAATTCTGATGTATTAAACAGCTTCGCTCTATAATTTAATTCTAATTTTCATTCATTTCATTTTCATTTCTGACTTCTGGTGTTCATGTGGTGCCAACAGGTTTTTTACCAGCATTTTTACAAGGTTGGACCGATATGTGGGGTATTAGTTTCACACAAGGCCGCATTAAAACTCTGCAAGTTTTTTAATCACAGCCACAATCTCCTGTGCAGTTCTATCTGCTGTAGGTTTATCAGAGGCAGCATGGGTGTGAGCTGTGTGAAGAAAGCAGGGCATAGGCATGGCCAGAGCACCTCCTCACCACCTGCGCCTGCTGCAGTGATTTACTCCACCAGGGTTGATAGCTGAGGATGCTGGCATGGACTGGCTGCCTCCTCGGCCCTTGGCCATGCCAAGCCTCATAAATAAAGCAAGCTCTCAACATCTATCTCTTATGCAGGCTCGAGAGAGAATATTTACAGTCGCAAATTTCAGTCCAGTCCAAACGTAACGTACAACCACGTATCCTGAGCTTGTGGCTTACAAAGTCTTCTCTGTGAAGTTCATGCCAAGTATGCTGGCTTATCAAAATTAGATTTTTTGACACAAACACAGATGCAGCACATCAGCTATTTCCTAACTGTGTGATTTCCCATTGTTCGTGTGTCAACATCTGATTGCAAACAGCTTTTCGGGATGCTTTTGAACAATCAGCCTAAATCAATTTGTTAAGAGGGTGAAGAGGGGGTGCAGGGCTGTCTGATGAGAGAGTACGCAGCTGTAACTGTAGCTATCTTTAGTCATGGTTAACTGTGATTAACTCACATAACACTGCTCTTTTACAAATGTGAAAATATTGGACTCGACTCGACTTGAATGGTGTGCGTGCAAAGGAGCAGTCATAGGACTACTGCTTAAAGATGTATGCATGTTTGGGTTGAAACAAAAAGTGCCTATATTTGTCAAGATCTGCATTGGTTAGGGCAGCACAAAAAAATATTAAAATCATGGTCCTGATGCGTTACTTCATGCCAGGGTTGGGGAACTGGGGGCCCGAGTCCAGCATAGTTTGGTGTTTTCCCTGCATTAACACTTTAAGCTTGGCAGTTAACTGATACCAACTGATCTCCAGAACCAGAGCCTCCCAACCCTGTTCGATGCGTTTCCATTCAAGAACAGGGTTGATTCATATTTGTTTTATTTGATCAAATTTTACCCTAAGGAAAAAACATATGCATTTATTTAAAAAGTAGTATTTTTAAAAATGTTACACTTAGTTTCGAGGGGAACAGGAGCTTTCAACTTTGTTGCTGAAAGCTCTGACATGCACTGAAGAAGGCATCTACTGAAAAAGGCAACCACTGAAGAAAGCATGACACTGAAGAAGCATCCTCTCACTGATATCGCTAGTGTTGCTCCATCAACGCTGTTTTGCTTGTGAATGAGATTTTGAGATTTGAGAGTGATGCACTTCAGTCATGAAAAAATTCACAGTGTTGCAGCACTTGGAAATCAAAAATTCCATCAATGGAACTTTTTGCCATTTAAAGGTTGTATTTGAACGACAGGGCTACTGTCATGGAGTTATGGCAACGGCGCATATGCAGGTGGTAGAAAGGTAAAACTAGGAAAATGCCTCAACAGCGTAAAAATGGCATTTATTCATGAAGAGTTTAAGAATCATGCAGCTCTAGTTTGGGTAGGACCTAACTGATTCTCTTCAGACCATCTGAAGTACACATGGCATGTATAGGGAATTTCCAGTATGCAATATTTGGAAGTCTATCATGCCAAATTTGCTTGAAATTTGGGAATAATTAGTTTACAGTGGTGACAAATTGGTCCAGTCATCATGGACATCACGGAAATGAGAAACCACACAGAGCCTACAATACGATTCCTAATAAATACTTCACAGTACAGCAACATACTACCATATTCCCTATGATGCTGAAGAAAGAATAAAAAGGCAGTGTCAATAAGTATAAACTCCTACAGAGAAAATAATACCTATAGTAAAGAGAATAATTACATAAACTTCTAAATAAAATGACTTATGGCTCAACAGGGAAAACACTGTTCATGTGGCCAGAGGCTGGTGTAATGTGAAAAATTCATTATGGTACAATGACAACATTGTAGGCGGCTAAACATTGTAATATTTAATATTTTAGCGCTTGCTTGAAAACCAGAACGTCGTTCTGCAAACACTATTGTTACTGATGACAGTGAAGAGAAGAAAAGCAGAATACATCAGCGAGTAGTTATAATGACGCACTCTCGGAAAAAACAGTATGAAACTGCCGCTGGGGCAGTGCCCCTCTTGTCAGTGGCGTGGTACCTTCAAGGGTACATTTAGTACCTGTAGTCAGGGAACATAACTACACCGTAATCCACAGAAATGACATCTTATCTAAAATATTAGGTTATGAAAAGGTACAAATATGTACTTTCCACCTGGAAAAAAACTTATTTAAGGTTCACATTTGGACCTTAAAACCGCTGTCGCACCTTTAAGGGTACATTTACATTGTTTGTACCTTGATGAACAAAAATGTTCTGGCACAGTACCTTCATTTCTAACCGTGTGCTGTCTTGCAATCCAATATCAAAAAAGTGCTCAAGATGTGTTTATGGATGTCAGGGAGGTTCTTGATATTTTGTACTATTATTTTCACTATTTACTCATTTTTTTCTCATTTCTGCACATGTGGTGTTGCAGTCAGTGTCAACAGCACTCCAAACTGGATGCAAGCCTTGCAAGGCTGAGTGGATTAGCCCTCTGTGCTCCAAACCTCAGCCTTTGGGCCAAAGAGCAGCTCTGTCTCTTCAAGTCTGACAGGCTGACTCCACCAGTGGTGTCATTCTTAAGTTCAGTAACACCCAAATCCTGGCTATATCTAGTCTATATCTATACCTGGCTATATCTAGCCATCTATATATGCGCTTGGTTACAGCTACACTTGCATTTACCACAGTAAACTTTTCTCCAGTGAGCCAGCTGGACAAGACTGTCTATCTGGGAAACGTAAGTCAAATGAAATGATATAGTATTTGACACTGACAGTTACTAACAAATTAGTTCACAATTGCATCTTTATTTCTTCGTATTTGTTTGACATTTGCAAAAACGTCTGGATCTGTGTGGTCCATCTGTGCTCAATTTACACGTCCCAGAACTACACAAATTCTCCCAGAACAATATCCGCCTCATACAATATTTATGATATCATCCCATAACTTTCACAAAGCAACTGCCACTGTCAGATGAAACAGCCATTTAGTGAGTGAGAGAGACCCCAGCGCTACACGCCTCCGTCTTTCATCAGGCGCAACGAGGAGGTAAATTCTCACGCGAAACCTCCATGGCTGTTCAGCGTTCTAGCACATTTGCTGCATGTTGGCATCACCTGCTGCCTTTGTTGTGGCTGTGTAGTAAAGTTGCCTGTCTGTAAACTGGGTTATTCCCTCAATTAGAACTGAACGTGCTGCCCGTTTGTTCTCTCACCGTGCATCAACGTTCTCTGCTGCATTGCCTGATTAGAGAGATGATATGGGAAGAGGCTTTGTTGATGGAGCCTCTCCTGTTCACATGAAAGGGAAAACTAGACGGCTGCTTATTCAGTGTGATGGGCTATGCTGCCTCATAGGCAGGGTTCACAAGGTTACTTTGAAGACGTAGTGCATTACAGATTATTCACTGACTGTTCAAAAGTGAAGGTTCTTTTAATTTCAGCTTCCACTGCTTTCCATTTACTCTCTATTCATAAGCCAATTTTCTACTAAAAAAAACATTCAGCTCCAGTAAACCTGCTCCTTCTTAACGCCAGTCCTTCGCATTTGCCTTCATTTTCTAGTCCTCTTGTTTACATTCGCTCACGTTGAGAGCAATTTACATGAAAATCCAACCTATCTATGGCTTATTTGTTTCTTTATTTATGTATTCATGGACTGCTATTACCGCTTTGTATCTCAAACATGTAATCCCATTAAGCCCCCTGGATTCCATACCTCCTCCACCCTGCTCATTTCCTCCTCATTTACCCTCACATGCATGAAGGTACAATGCACGCAGCCAGCGCAGAGTGGATCTCCTTGAACGTGTGTGGATAATGGAGCGTGGGTGGCTGGGATGAGACCCGCCGGGTTAGTTTGCAATGAATATTACAGGTTAGCAGAGCCACACACCCACTATTGCTGCTGATCAAAACAACAGTCCAAAACATTATTAGGGCTGCAGTGCACAGTACACAACAAACCTGTGTGCTTCTCTTTGGCCTGGTGGAGAATACAGATCACTCTGTCCTTAATCAGAGGCCCTTAAGGGTAGATTCCTATGCCTTAATCTGCATGATGGATATAGCATTCAGTGTATCTTCATTATTGAGGAAACTGGACATTCCCTGGTAACTGATTATTGATGAAATGTATTAAAGGATTTATATCTAATGCATGCCTTAACCTGTGGTTTCAGGGAAAGCTGTCGTCGTGATGCATGCAGCAGTCCACAGTCTCAGGCTGTGTAGCTATTAACAGTCGACATTCATACAACCACAGTTAAGCCGAATATGATAAAGGCTCACTCAGTGACGTCCAGTTTAGACCCTAAATGAAACTTTAAGGCTTTCTTTATCGCTTGCCCACCAGAGCCTCTTTGGCGTGGGTCTAAATGACAGATGATGGGGTGAATGAGTACAAACACACACACACACACACACACTAAATGGGGAAAACCCCACAGAATGCAGGGCTGAGGCCCAAGTTATGCTATTTTCCCATTTTCTCCCCTCTCCTTTTGAATCCTACGTGTAGGGTGGCTGACTATACCTTACTGTTGCTCCATGTATGTAACCTATATGAGGAACAGGTTGTCCATGTCTTCTGCCCTCACCCCCCAGTGAACATGTCCCACTCTGTCTGTCTGGTGGCTCTGCTATTAACAGCCAGATGTTGTTCTCAGCGCACCAAAACAGCAACATTCACCTCTGCCGTGTCGTTTTAAGCCTGTTGGGGCTGCTCGCCATGCTAAACTTACCGGCATCGACCGAGGACACGGAGACGCAGCCCAGAAACAGCAGCGTAGCAGCGAAGCCTTTTCCTCCCATCCTTCAGAAGAGTCTTTACATTCTCGGACGACGTTGAATCCCATTTACTCGCAATAGGGCCGTTGCTCGGCTAAAGCTAAGAACGGGGCCGCTTTTCTTTAGCATTCGCCACAGTTCGTCGTCTTTGCCGCGTTTTCCGTCTCATGAGCGAACGGCGAAGAGCAAAACTCCCTCGCACACACACGCAGGCGCGCACACACACGCTCATACACACACACGGACGGGCGCCATCAGAACGCTATGGAGCGGAGTCTACCTGAGACACGGCGTTATTTTTTGTTTTCCGCCGCTATTCCGACAAAGCCCGCCCCTCCTCCACTTGGATTGGCCGAAACCGTGGAAGCTGTTGTGACGCGATTGGCCATTAGTTCGCACTCGCAAGAGATCCACCAATCGGCGACTTTTGTCTGAATAGAGGTGGAGAAAAAAACGCGTTCGATTCGCGCGCGTGGCCGTTAAACACCAACGGTTTTTCGGGGTGTCACTGAGTAACAGATTACCAGTGAAACAATTACACGAAAAATACTTTATTAACACAAAATGTAGTGGCGGTACTTTAACTACGATGTTCATTTTTTAGTATACATTAAAAACAAAACACTGCCTCGTTTCAGACAAAGAAGTTTATTGCTGCTACCCTCAGACTGCTCGGTCTGCATTGCAGGCCATTAATAAAAGATGGTTCTTCAAGGGTTCTTCAGTAAAGAGAATCCGTTTAGAGCCATGAGTTTTATAGACCACACCATTTCATGGTTAAATGATTCTGTGTGCGGTGAAAGGGTTCTTCAGATCGGTGGAGAATGTGTTAGGCTATACGGTTCTCTGTAGAACTACTTTGAAATGGTTCTATATAGCACCAAACAGGGCCCTTTTACTGCAACAAGCTTGGCATCCTCTCTCTCTCTCTCTCTCTCTCTCTCTCTCTCTCTCTCTCTCTCTCTCTCTCTCTCTCTCTCTCTCTCTCTCTCTCTCTGAGATCTGGGACACATTCAGGACAAACTGAGCACAACAAACACATCCCAGATAGCAAAGTAACGTATAATCAACACTGATATTGTGCCGTTTCTATCTGTTTTGGCTGATGGCCTAAAATCAACCACACATTAATGCTGATTCAGTAGATCTGCATTGAACTGGACAATGTTAGTGTTTCTTTGCCATCTGGGGAACCATATCAATCAATCCTTTGCATTATAAACTGAGATTGTATCACAGCTTATGACAAAGACCAGGGCTTACATTCTTGAAAGCCACCTGCTTTATAATAACCATCGGTCTTATGAAATTATGTTGAATGTGTGGCCCATTCAGACACCAAACATCTGACAACTCTACCTGCACGGTAAGTAGCGCTGTTGCCTCACAGCGAGGAGGGCCTGGGTTCGATTCCCCGGCCGGGTGACCGGGGTCCTCTCTGTGTGGAGTTTGTATGTTCTCCCTGTGTCTGCGTGGGTTTCCTCCGGGTTCTCCAGTTTTCATGCAAAGACATGCAGTCGGGCCAACTGGACATGCTACATTGCCCCTAGGTGTGAGTCTGTGTGTGGTTGTGTATGTCTGTTTGTCTGTCTGCCCTGCGATGGACTGGCGACCTGTCCAGGGTGTATCCTGCCTTCCGCCCGATGACCACTGGGATAGGCTCCAGCACCCCCCTGCGACCCTGAGGGAGAAGCAGCTTAGAAAATGGATGGATGGTTTTTATGAGAAATGCTGTAAGTGAAGAACATCGACTTTGCTAGCAATTAAGCTTCATTGTGCTTTTGTCCTTTACATGAAACTTCAAACACTGAAACTTCAAACACGGTATTCAACTATCAAACACTGGTGGATGTAATAAATTAGCCAGTGTGAAAATATAAGGTCATGTTTGGACATTCAACCATTATTAATGAGAGGAACTGGAACTTAAAAAGATGGTTCTTCAAAGGTTCTTTAGTCCAGAAAATGTTTCCATATACAACCACGAACACTCAAAAAGGTTTTGATGGAAGGGTTCTGCATGGTGAAATGGTTCTTCAGAAAGGAAACTACTGTGCTGTGAAATGGTTCTTTGAGTGTTCATGGATCTGTATGAAACCATTTTCTTTACTGAAGAACCTTAGAAGAATCATCTTTTTAAGTGTGTATGATCACTGCCATGGCATGAAATGATGCACCTCACAGTTTAGTGATATGGATATAATAGTCGTGCAGTATGTCCACTGGCAACATGTTCAGTTTGGTGCTTCATGACTTTTCTCTCCAGAGAGGAATTACTATCATTTATTTTTTAAAAATATCAATGCAAAATTAGCTGTAGTACATTTTTTTGCTGTATAAACAAAGTCACTCTTGCAGGGTGCACTTACAATGATGGTGGATTAGCATACTCTTGTCCCTCAGGCCATTTGCCTGTTGTCAGGGGAACCTTCTCTTGACAAGTACAGTCCACAGCAGATTCGTAAATATTCAGCTGGTGCTCCAGCATCTTCCCTCTACCAGAGAACACATGCAGTCAAGGAAGCGGAAGGCAGCCTAGTCACCAGAGACACGCACACATCAGTGCATACGTTTATGCCACGTATGAACACACGAGTGGTGTAGCCAGAAATTCTTTGACTTTCTTGCATATGTACACAAACTCAGCTGTAATCGGCTTCTGACTTCTGACTTTTTCGTCAGACCAAATCATGATGAAGTATTTTGTCTCCTCTTCTCCTGATCTGCTCCTGCGGCTCATTTTGACTTCTCTTCTGCTTCTTTTTCTGCTTCTATTGTTTAATGGGTGACTATTGTTTAATCGACTGCCTCAACTTCCTTTTGGGCCTGGCTTCCAACTGAGAAGACCCCTAGGCACACACCCCCATTGCTATTCCACTGGATCACACAGCTCCTGTGATGCCTATAGTATGCTTTTACATGCTCTCCTCCATGCCTGCCTACATGCTATACGTAGATTTGTCTCCTTCTAGGTCTTTTTTTCTAAGACTGAGAGAAATTAGGACAGCGGATACACTGCAGCTTGTAGTGAGCTGTGTGTGTGTTTGGGTTATAGAAATTGGTGTAAAGGTGAATCTGTGTCTTGTAGATGGTCCACAGAGACAGTTGCACATTTTCGTTTCCTGACGCATATAACCGCTGCCCCCTGGTCAGTGGCATGCTGCTCCAGTGAAAGAAGCAGTCACAGTAAACCCCACAGAATGAACTAGCACTGTTCTGCACTGTTAGAAATAAGGTTCTGTGCAGGTACATTTTTCATTCATCCATGTACAAACAATGTAAATGTTCCCTCAAAGGTACAACAGTGGTTTTAGGGTCCAATTGTGTACCTTAAATATGTTTTTCCAGGTAAAAAGTACATATCTGTACCATTTTATAACCTAATGTGTTAAAACAGAACAATAAATGAGACGGGGTGTGTGGAGTCAATACAATTTCGACAATATAATTTCTGTGGATTATGCTACACTTATGTTCCCTGACTAAAGGTGCTGAGATGTACTCTAGAGGGTAGGTCACAGTTTCATACCTTTGTGTCTCAGAGTGTAACATGCTTTAAGTTTAATGGATAAACCTAAAGTTACAAGCAGTAGACCAAGTACAATGTAATGCATTAAAGCTAGACATACGCTGTAAGAGTTTAGCTCAGGTTTAAGCCCACTTTGGTTATAGCCAACTCAATTTTAAGGTTAGTCTGAATTTTAGCTCGATCGGGCTTCATTTGCCATGCAGTCTGAGGGGAGAAGCGATGCCTGTTTAACGTTTAATTGCCCAGATGTGCTCCAGCTGAGCAGCTGTACAACATGATGGATTTCTAACATTTCAGAAATTCGGATTGCTTGTTTCTGCAGTATGAGCAGATCTCATGAACCGACTTCTTGAAGTTGCATAGAAACCAAACACACATTCTACACTCACAACTACCTCCCCTATGCATACAGGCAAAACAGTTTCTGATTTTTGCTCAGTACTCTGGTACGCAGTGTGTTGTTTCAATGAAACAGCATTGTGAGCAACTACGTCACAGCATTTCAACTGAATTGAACATTTCCTACAGTGTAAGCCTATAAACCACATGCTTTGACTGTACATGTTGGGCAGTTCAGAGTAAAGAACAAATTACAAGCTTTTTAAAATTGCGCAGTTCATCCTGTAATATAAGAGTGCAAGACAAAATACATTTTGTAGCCTTTTCATTGACACTGTTAGATCTTTCTTTGGGCCTGTCTTCCCTAGAACCCCTGGGCATACCACCCCCATAGCTGTTCCCCTGAAACACACAGCTCCTGTGATCCCCATAATATGCTTTAGCATGATCTCCTCCATGTCTTCCTACATACTGCAGGTTGACTTGTCTTCCTTTGGGTCCTTTTAGGAAATTAGGACAGCAGATGCATTGGCTTAAGGGTCAGATTTATCAAGAGAGGTGAATTGCTGACAGTTTGCCAACACTTAACACTGGAGGCAGTGGTCAATTCAGTGGGTTATCTACTAAGAATATGCAAATGAACAGAAGCACAACTTCGTAATTAACATATGACCAGTGCAATGTAACCATATGTTTGGCTCACATGCTTTTTGTATGAAAGCCTGTAGAAGATAGATTTATATCTGTCTGTTTCAGGTCCAAACTGTGACTCATTAGGTCGAAATAATGACTCATTTTCTTAAGATTTTGGCTTAGTAGATAGTGATGATTATACTTGTCATGAGAGCAGTGACTTTACAATGACAAGATGCAACCAGCACACTGGTTTACTGAACATTAAACCAATAATTTAGCAAAAAAAGGTAAATCTGCCAAGATTTTATGTTGGAAATTTGCTTCTTTCTTTCTTCGCACTGGAGCTACAAGGCTTATGTAGCTAATGTAGCTTTAATGGAAGCTTATATCACTAGTTATCACTGTGCTAACTGCATGCCGAAATCTTCACACACAGACAGGAATCTCTAATAGACTTGCTAAAGTGATTTGCGACACTGTAGGGCTGCACACTCCTGATCCTGGAGTTCCACCCCTAACCTAACACACCTGATCCAGGTAACGACGGCCCTCAAGAGCATCTGAATTTTAGAGCCAGGTATGTCAGATCTGAACTCTCTAGGGTGGTAGACCTCCAGGACCATGAATGGGCAGCCCTGCTGTACGACATACTGTTGACGGAAGTATTTTGACAGACGTCGAAACGACTGCAACTGCAGTTTCATATCTGTAAAGATATCACTTTAAACTGATCACTAAACCTGAACTGGGGCAACACATTTTACTCTTTACATTTTATGTCAAACATTATTTATGGCTGCTTTCTTATACAGTGATTTTTTGAGTGATGGGAAAATTAGATTCAGAGCAGCATAAAAGGGCAACTTACATTTCTACTATAGTAAAAGGGCAACGTCCACCTCTACCTAGTCATAGTTCATTGCAGATGTAAGGGCCAGCCTGAGAACTCAAATCATTATCTTGGGTTTGGGAGAAAGAAGTGCCTTACTGTAGACTGCAGTGTCTTTTCAATCCTGCAGAAAGAAATTCTGATAATGAATTAAACTTGAAGAACAACATGTCCTTAAAAAGTGGTTCTTAAAGGTTCTTTAGGAAAGGCAATGTATATGTGCAGAACCATGAACCATTTACTTGCAAGAGCCTTTAATAAATGGTCTGGCTGTTGTCATAGAACCTTTACTGGTACTATATGAAACCATTTTTGGTGGTGTTATACCTATACCTGTGTTTAATGTCAGTCTCATGCTAATGCTTCTGTAACAAATGAGTGATGTTTCCAGGTCCACAGGGCTGTAGAGTTTAGCACAGGTCACATTTTATGTCTCGTCAATATGTTAAATTAAAACGTGTGGAAGAACGTCTTCTCTTATTTTCAAAACATAATTTCACTAAGGGCATCCAACCTTTTGCATACAACTGGATAACATACCAACATGTGGATGGTGCAATATTTTCTGATCATTTCTGATATTTTTGCTGCATTCATTCCCCACAAAAACTGAAATAAATCACATTATTCCTCATCTATCCCCTCATTAACCTCATAAATCACTTCCAAGTCACTTCCTGAAGGTGCTTCAGATGATTCATGCACTTTAGAGAAATTCACACATTCAAACAGGAATTAATTAAGAACACCAAAGAGCATCTATGAATATTGAACAGTAGCCTGATGACCATTATATTTCATAGTCAGTCATTGCATTAGAAGTGTCCAGAACCTGTGTCTTGTCCAGTGTGTCCTGCTGCAGGGTGCGGTTTTCCTCCTCTTTTCACAGTTCCAAGTCTAGCTTTCAAAAGAATTGCTTTCCGAAAAATGTGCCGCCCATGTGGAATGTTTTAACAGCCTCTTCTGTTTTCACACAGCAAAGCAGGTTTAAAAGACTGAAGGAGGATTAGATTTAGAAAGACTAGATTTAATCATTTAATGGAGCAATGTAGATACCATACCTGCACACTTGAGGTATCAGAGTTGACCTCTCCTGTGTGGCATTTACATTCTCAACCACTGGGCTCACTTTTTTTGGCAAACAGCATTTCAATATAACAGAACAGCCTGTCTGTCATAAAATGTACACGTATTTATAAAATGTAACCAGTGCAGAATCCAAGGTTTACTATTGAGCTTCTACTATGGAACTAATATGAAAGTTATGCATATGACCATGAGGAACTGAACGATGACCCACCTGTACCCACAAGAAGGTCCATATTTCAATTCTTCTTGCTCATTCCTACATTACTTCAAGGGTTCTTTAGTAAAGACAATGGTTCTATATAGAAGCATGAACGCTCAGAGAACCATTTGCATGATGGGTTCTTTGCATCATAAAATGGTTCTTTTTATTCTGTCAGTTCATCACTTAACACAGCCTGACCCTCCTCTCTGACTGACTTTCTGTTTGTGTCTTAACAGTTCAGGGCGGCACGGCGGCACGGCACCGCAGTAGATAGCGTTGTCGCCTCACAGCAAGAAGGGCCTGGCTTTGATTAGCAGCTGAGTGACCAGGGTACTTTTGCTGTGGTGTTTGCATGTTCTATCTGTCTAGCTGCCCTACGATGGACTGGCGACCTGTCCAGGGTGTTTCCTGCCTTCTGCTCCTTGACCACTATGATAGACTCCAGCTCTCCCGGCAACCCAGAAGGATTAGCTGTGAAAATGTTTTTGTTTTTTGAGTCTTTTCATTGTTTACAGTGTAGCACAATGTCTAGCTGTCTACTTATTAAGTAAAGTAAGAATTCTAAAAGTTACTTCTTGTGTATAAAGTAAGTAGTGTCACAATTGGCCCCTCCCAGTCCTGTACATGTGTTAGTGTTTTGGTTTAGCCCATGTGCATTTTTGTTTTGGTTTTTCTAGTCCGGCCCCTCGTTTCAAGTCTCCGACCCATCATTGTTTTCACCTGTCCCTCGTTACCCTTTGTTATTTAAGCCCTGTGTTTGCCGGTCTTTGTTTGTTGTATCGGTCTGTGTTTGGTTGCTTTGTTTGAATCTGTGTTGTTGATTGTTTCTGGTTTATGTCATGTCTGACCCACAATCTATCCGTATTGGCTCAATGACCCTGGACCGTGATGACCCTGATTTTGGATTTGCCCTCAATAAAAGTCGCTTACCTCCGCACATGCGTCCGCTACATCGCTCCTCGTTACAAGTAGTATGATTGCCAGGTGAATGTATCACAGTAAAGAAATTCTACACTGTACAGATTACTGTTGTTGCTATTGATTTTAATAACTGCTCTGTATGGATATCAGTGAATTTCTACAGCTTAGAATCTCTGAATACAAGGGTTACTGTATTTAGAGGTTGACACCTTTACATATGACCACATAACGTTTTGTAGTGTGGTTGCTAAATCATGCTGATGTGTCACTCACAGCAATGAAGGACTGTCTAATCAACCATGTTATCACAGTAAACACAAGGCAAGTGTATTAACATAGCACCTTGCCTACACTGCAGTCCCTCACAGTGCTTTACCAGTAGGAAACACCAAGATAATTCAAATTAAAATGTAAAAAGATTTAGGAAAATAGAAATTAAAAACTAAAAAAAGCAAAAAGATGCAAATGCATAATTTCTTTTTTCAACTCATCTGTGTGTTTATCAGTTTCTTGTTTCTTGTGGTCTCAGCATTTGTAACAGTACCAATCAATCCCAAACAGCTCTGTATTCCCTAAACAATGTGCTAGCTATAAGAGTTTAGAAATTCTAGCCTCTACCGACAAATAGTGCATCGTTTATCAAGTATTGTAACAGGGAGTGAGGTAGCGGACGCATGTGCGGAGGTAAGCGACTTTTACTGAGGGCAAATCCAGGGTCATGGTCAAGACGGTCCAAAGTCTTAGAGCCAATATGGAAAGATCATGACATAAACCAGAATCAAACTAACTACACAGACAGAGATTGAAACAAAGCAAACATCAAACAAAGTCCAATACAAAGACCAGCAAACACAGGGCTTAAATACACAGGGATAACGAGGGACAGGTGAAAACAATCATGGGTGGAGACATGAAACAAAGGGGCTGGACTAAAACAAAACAAATGCACATGGAAGATCAAAACACAACATGAACACATGGACAGGACTGGGAGGGGCCAATCGTGACAAGTATGAATAGTCCCAAATGACTATTTCTTAGCTATATTTTGCACTGGTGGGCTGCAGAATCCAGTATTTAATTTCCTGCACAGTGCACTAAGTAAGGAGCAGGGAGACATTCAAGATTTAGCCGCAGCACAAGAAGAGTGCTGCCGCTGGATTGGCATTAAATAACACTCGCGGAGGTAATTTGGTGACCACAAAGTACAGATTAAGTGAAAGGTTTTGCATTACGCAGCACGGGGCTATCACATGCTCATTATTATACTTCAAAAAATGTCAAATGAATGAAATGACCACAATATACAGCGATTTGCGACCAAACGTTCTTCTCATTCAGCAGTCTGTTGTTGCCTGGGAATGATACCATAATGTAAAGGAACTACATTTTTTGGTGGAATACTTGTTTATGTTGAATATTTTATCATATTTCATGTTTATCATCGTTTTATACAAGCAATAATCCACTTGAGGCTGTGTGTTAGTGCAATTGTATCACAGGGAAAAGAGTTTGAGGACTTAGAACACCCTTCCCGTGATAAAATTGCAGAAATGCACAGCCTCTTGTGACTTATTGCTTTACTATAGTGAGTATTTTAGCTGCCAAGCACTATAAACACTGCTGAAATCTTGGTAACTGTTTAAATGTTTGTGTTGCAGAATTTGAAACAATGTTCTTGGCTTTCTCTTTTTATTTTTGCTTATTCTTTAGGGTCCATTTATTTCTACAGGAACAGAAGGTGGAAGTGCAGCCGCACAGAGCTGAGAGCTGGGTGTCTCAGCAGGTTTTGAGGAGAAATCTAGCCCACTGATTTACTCTGGGACTGTACAGACACCCAACTGAGAATGAGAGTGACCCCTATTGTCCCGTCTCAGGGGAATGCATTACCCCTGGATTCAGTAGATGGCATATGACACATTTGGGGTCTGTAGAGTCTCTGAAGTGTGTCCAGTGAAAGGTAAGAAACATCAGGAACTGCTAAAGTGACATAATGATTCTGAGTACAGCCTCTGCTCTGATTTATGGCAGTGTTTACTGTAAACAGCACTAAGCCTATAACTTATATTTTTTAAATATAATTTCTAATGCATATTAAGACATCTAATTATTTAGCTAACCAAGGTTAACTTTGAATTTGTTGATAAAATATTCCATGGAAATATTCACCAGCATCTCTTTGGTCATTTGGTCAAACTGAACTGTATAGACCAAATCAGAATGTTTGTAAACATAACGGCTGGCTTTACGCTCGAGTGGATAACTTGCATCAGTGCTGAAGAATCTCAAATTAAGTAACAATGAATACAAACAGACCAGACCAAATGCTGGCAATAATGATTAACCCCTTAAACCCCAAGGCTCGTTACATACTAAGGCTTATTATTATCTCTCCTGCTACCCGCTTTAAACCAGCTGCCCACACCCCAGCTACCACCACTTGCCTTGGACTAGCTGCCCACCCTCCATTGAAGTTGTCATAGACTCCCAGCTATTACTACTACTAATACTACTGCTATTAACATTAATAGTATAATAACTCTGTAGGTAGTCTGACCAGAGGAGGATGGGTCCACCCTTGTGAGCCTTGGTTCCTCCCAAGGTTTCTTCCTCAGCTCTGAGTGAGGTCCTCCTTGCCACCATCACCCCTGGCTTGCTCACCTGGGGGTTTTTACATTCTTGTTAAAACTTTGTCTTTACTGGAAGTGAAGCTGCTTTGGGACAACATCAGTTGTAAAAAGCGCTATACAAATAAATTTGATTTGATTTGATTTATTATTCAGTAACAGGGACTTCCGTGCAAACTGGTCAAAAAAGTCTTGATGCGTTTCATGCTGTTATTTCAAATGTGTCCACATATTAAATGGTGCTACATCACCAATAATGGGACCAGAATGTGACAGAGATCGGTATGATGATGCTGAGTGCTGTTTTCAGAATTATTACTTTATAAAGAGATCACTATAATATGAAATGAGCAAGTTAGGGAGTAACAGCAACACTATGAGCAATTGTTCTAGCATCCACAAGGGTTCTTTAGTAAAGGGAATGGTTCTATTTAGAATCCTGAGTTCTATACAGAACCATTTAATGGCCAAATGGTTCTCTGCATGGTAAAAAGGTTCTTTAGACTGATGGAGAATATGCTGTACATAGGCACATTTTGAAAACGTATGTTATGATGTGGGAAGGCAGAACCCTTTTGCTGCCATACAGAACCATTTTCTAAAAGGTTGTATACAAAACATCAACTATTAGAACTCATAGTTCTAAACAGAACCATTCCCTTTACTAAAGAACAGTTGAGGAACCATCAAGTACACGACTGGCAAAAACAGCTGGAACACACCATTTTTAACCGGTTTACACACATGAAATCACAATGTTTGAGTAAAATAAAAAACATGTTCATGTAATTGCAGAGAATGTGTATTTCAGTAGTGGCGATTTTTAAATGTTACACACTGTTTTTCAGAATTTGGGACACATTAACTTCAAACCAAAAGAATCTAGCTGAGGGACAGGGATGCAGCCCCTGCTCTAAAATACAGTTCTAAAACTAAGAATAAAAATAAAATAAATAAATAAAAAAGTAAAAAATAAAATGCAGGGGTGTGGCTAAAATAAGGCTTTGCCTATAGACTAAAACTCTTTGTGTTTAACTCATAATGAATCAAAATCTTCCAACACTGTTTAGAAAACTGTTTGTTAAAAAAACAACACTGAAAAGAATATCTATTTAGTTTATTACTGTATTAATATTATTGCTCTTGGTTTAAATAGAGCATAATACATAGAACATAGATAATATAATACATAGAATACATAATACATAGGCGGCACGGTGGCGTGGTGGGTAGCGCTGTCGCCTCACAGCGAGGAGGGCCTGGGTTTGATTCCCCTGCCGGGTGACCGGGGTCCTCTCTGTGTGGAGTGTGCATGTTCTCCCTGTGTCTGCGTGGGGTTCCTCCGGGTTCTCCGGTTTCCTCCCACAATCCAAAGACATGCAGTCAGGCCAGTTGGACATGCTGAATAGCCCCTAGGTGTGAGTGGCTGTCTGTGTCTGTCTGCCTGCCCTGCGATGGACTGGCGACCTGTCCAGGGTGTATCCTGCCTTCTGCCCGAAGACTGCTGGGATAGGCTCCAGCACCGACCCTGACGGAGAAGCGGCTTAGAAAATGGATGGATGGACATAATACATAGAATAGCATAATGCATAGAGAATAACGTTATTATGCAATTAAATTGTTTGTTTTTGTTACTGCCACTATTTGCTGAAATATCATCTTGCAGCTTCTAAAGTGTTTAGAAAGATAAGTTTCTGTGTACATGCCTGTTGACTGCAATGCCTTCATTTACCATTACAGTGTCAGTTTAAATAGATGTGGTCACCTAATGTTCGTCTCTCATGGCGTTCAGCTCTTCTCAGCTCTTCAGCTCGTACCTGTGGACCTGAGAGGTGTGAATTTCTGTTCCAGCCTAGTGATTCTCTGCTCTTGTGGTGGAGTCCAGCTCTAACTGCTGATGTTATGCTACTGCTCTACTAAACCTTCCTCTGTGGGAGTGTAGAAAAACTGGAGAATCAATCGTTTTCAAATTGCCTGCCATTAAATCTGCAATACAATAAGCATGTAAATAACCGTTAAGCAGTGTGTTAAGTAGCCATTTGCAGTCTTCCATTGAGTAACGGTAAACTGTTAGAAGGTGCTCAGTTAAAGATTGACGCTTTAACACATTGTACTTTGATCTGACATTGATTTGCTTGTTAACAGTTTGATTTCTAACCTTCATGGTTTGCTGTTTTTCCTGACGTAGCTATGCTAACGGCAAGGCTTATGAAGGTTGCTTTCAAAGCATTCCGAGTTTCTGATTACTGATGACCTGATTAAAGTTCTGGGCTAATCAGTAAAGTAATGTAATGCATCACGCAACCCTGAACAGCATTCTCTAATTACCGTCTGCTTGTTTTTAAGCAACATTTAAAGGCCATGCATCAGAAAATAAAACAAAGTATGTTATTTCCATTTTGTTATTTTCCTGTGCATCTTCATCTTCATGTTTCTCTGTAGGCTTACATTTTCTCTTGCACTGAACAAAGTGTAGTTTCTGAATAGTATTTGTATTAAGAGTAGGAAAAATAATCGAATCTTAGGCCTCACTCACAAGTATCCAGACATTTTTCAAAAATGTAGTTGCCCCTTTTTAAAAAAATGTCCCCAAGCATTTTCAAACATCTCTACAACCACATGAGGAGACAAAAACAAGTCAGAAATGCTCACATGAGCATGCTTGCCTGGTAAGGAGTGATAATACCCTATAAAAGTTTATGTCATGCACTTGTGAAAGTTCACACAGTACAAAGCCGAGTAAAGAACTTGGCCATGCTACAAATACAGTACACTTTGACCTACAGGCAATCAGACCACCTTGATTCCGTATTTCACACAGACTCAAGTCTGATTTTTGTTACACAATTAGACTGAATGGAAATGTGCGGCATAAATGAAGTTCATGCAACAATTTATTGCATGTCCCAACTCTGTGCCGACAGAGAAGCAGATTTTTTCCTGCTTTTCACCACTTTTGAAACATGGAGCATGGATTCATCTTGAATTAGACTTTTAATAATGACCAAGCCATATATCGTAAGAATCGCTGAGGTATTTTTATTATTTGTAATGTAGGTGACACACCATTCCCAACAACTGTGAGTGATGTCTCTGCACTATTTTAATAAAAAATATAGTAAAATTCAGTTTTAGACATGATGATATCTCCTAACTAACCCCCAAACGTCAGTTGTCTGTCATATTCCAGAGTTCTGCATGCTCAGTAAAGTAAAACAGGCAGACATGGGGAAAGTCATAGTTTTCATAAGGCTGAAAAAACAACTGAAAATTTTCAAAAATATCTGGATACATGTGGAAACACAAATGTTCACATATTTTGCACAAGTGAACACGCTTTTTTAACATGTTTACATGCAAAACAAAAACATACATTTTCTGTATGTAAGAGATGCCATCCAAAGTGTCTCTCATTTTATTTAAGACCACATTCCATGCAATGATAGATGCAAACTATCCAGCTAGCTAGCTATTTAGCCTTTTGTGTTTAGCTAAAGAACTCCCAAGGGTTCCCCTACTTGTCATCTTATTTAGAAAGGATATCAGCTACAGCTATATATAAAATATGATAATAACTGTAGACATATTCCAAGTCTACCTTGCCTAAAGGCCCTCCTCCTTCAAATGTAGTAACCTACTCACAATCATGGTATAAAATTATATGCTTAAAAAATTATACCTCAATTGTGTTGTGTTTAAATGTTACACCCACAGGAGCTTTGATAACAGCTAACAGACACTATCTATACTTCACTTTTAAACATAGCAGCACTTCAGGAAGGAAAAATACTTCCTATGTAATAATTAAAAATGCTTTTCAATCTCTGATCTTTGTCACAATATACATAACCATGTGGGTGATTTTAGCCAATAGCACTGAATATATGATGTCAGGAGGACCAGCCAGGCAGGGGTGACCACCACATTCACCACACTTGCTTGGAGGAAAATAAAATCTCACCAATGCACCCATGTATGCAGTCCCAAACCCATCACAGATTTTATGAATATGAACTAAAAGGCCTGAAACCACAATAAACTTGACCCTATGTAGGAATGTGTATTTGTTTCACACCCACTTCAGTAAATTCCTAAAGTTAGGCTTTATTACTGAAGGAAAACCCTGCCAGAAAAACCAGCATGGACCTTCGTGCCTGGTCACCAGCAAAACCAACATATGTTGTAGTTTGGATGCTTCTATGCTGGTCAGCAGCAATGGAAGTCAATGGGCTGATCACCAGCAAAAGCAGCATGTGTTAAGCCTAGTCCCATATTTAGCCTAGAACTGCTATTAAAGTCTGCATAAGTCAAGGTATAGCAGCAGTAGCCTGAACCAAATCAAAGTGCTGAATCAAAGTCAGCAGTGGTGTAATAGAATTACTTGGAGAAAAAAGCTTCTTTTAAAGTAGAAGTTTCTACATTAAACACTGCTGTATGTATTTATGATTATGTGATCTAATCAAATTAAGCTTATTGAAAAACTATTTGCGCATCTGTTTCTTACCTTGAAGGGCTCTATATCAGGGCTTCACTATATAAGGCTCAACATTTTTGATGAAAATAAACATAAGTTGCACTGCATACAATAAGTCATGCAAACTGAATAGAAATTCAAAAATGATAATTATTTTTATAACTATAATTATTTTTATAAATTAAATTTATAATTACTTCTTGTTGTGAGGTGCCTAGAAATTCTCGCCTTCAGCTTATATTCTGCTTAGAAACATTTGATTTGGCATATAAGCACTTTAGTCTAGTAGTTTTCTGTAATTCAAATTTATTTCAGTGACTCATTGTTTCCTGTTGCATTCACTTGCCCTCCTAGACTGGCTAATGCTCATTAAAAAGAGAGAATGACCTCCAGAATCATTCTGACAAATGCAACCGAGCATGACAGAGAAGTGAAAGGAAGAGGAATGAAGAGGGTGAATGCAGTTCAGGACAGCTAGAGAGAAGACAGAACGAGGGAGAGATAGAAATAGGCACGCAGAAGGAAAGACGGATGGGCGAGGATGGATTTTTCAAGGTTGAGAGAGCTGACATTCTGAAAGAAAGAGAGAACGGATGCTGCGTGCTTTCAGCCCTTCTTCAGGCCGGCCTGTTCTGCAGCGTCACTGATAACACACAAACACACATCCAGCACTCACTGAAAACACTGCTGGACCCCTATTCATCAGTGTCCCTCTTCTAAAGCGCATTTTGTTAACTACTTGAATTCCATGCTCTTTATTCTGCTATTAATCTTAAAGGACCCATATGATGGAAAAGTGAAATTTCCTCGCTTATTTAAAGCAGTTCGATGTAGTTTCCGAACTTCTGTTCACTCTATACTAACCCACACAATCCACATACGGGCAGCAAGCTTCAAAAACAGCTCGTTTTAAATTCACTGTTTTTGTGATGCCACGAAAACCAATGCATTTGCTTGTTTAGCTTTCAGCCGTTTAGCACTACCCATTCATGTGGAAGTTATGATGAATGTTTCAGTCTGATTTTTGAATGCAGGGCAGCCAATCAGAACAGAGGCCACTTACATACAGTACTGTGAGAAAGTCTTAGGCACCCACGACACATTTTCAAAATCTATTTATTTGTGTAGTTTGTGTTCATTTGCTGAGAAAAGTTAATATTTGAATAAAATTCAAATAATAAAATAAATAAAATTTTTCTAACCTCTCCTCGAGGAAGCCCAGTATTATATGTAGTTAAAAAGCAGCTCCTGGTTTGACCAATCAGTGCTCAGTAAATTGAGGTCATGATGTAATTGATGATATTAACAAGTCTCTGTGGCGGCTGTGAAGGTGTCAAGGAAAAATATGGACCCAAGAAATTCTTGTTACTTTTTATTGTTTTTACGTTTATTTAAATGATGAATATGAATTTATTCTAATGTATATTGTGATAAACTCACTGCTGAGGTCAATTCTTTAAAAATTAGATGCCTAGATGCCTAAAACTTTCATACAGTACTGCATATCAGCCTCATAGCATAATGTTTTAAAACAAAACAATGAAATAAAAGCCTGGAGATGAGACTTAAGTGTGTGGAGTCGATACAACTTAGAAAATATCATTTCAATGGATTATGGTACAGTTATGTTCCCTGACTAAAGGCCCTGAGAAGAACCTGTGAAGGTATCACCCCAGTGACAAGAGGGGTCCTGCTCCAGTGACAGTTTGTCAGAACCTTTGTTTCTGAGAGAGTAGAGAAGAACATTTTAAGCTAGCAAAGAACCATTTAAAGGCTTCCAGAGTTTTATCAAAATTTCTGGATAACTAAATGTTTAAAATGTAAAGTTCCATGATAGAGGATCAGAATAACTGATTATGATAGTTGCCAGAGGTCTGAAGTGTTTGGCTCTTAAAGCTACCGCACAAAAAGTTTGTACATTAAGTGATTATGACTATTGTTGTGATAGTTCTGAGATACATTTTGCTGTTGTTGGAACAAAACCTTGCATCTCCAAAATGGTAACATTACAGGAGAAGGAAAAAACCTACTTTACTTTTAATGTTGACTTTTCTCCAAGTCATTTTATGCCATTTCTTTTTCCTTTATTCATCATGAAATTTACACACAATGTAGAGTAATAGCCTAATATAGTCATAACCTGTAAAACAACAGCAGTGATTTGCCTAAAAAGTTTTTTTTTAATCAGTTCATGACAGAGGGGTACATGCAGGGCAATTGTATGCATTTTCTCAGATTTACCAGTATTATACCATTAGCAACATGGCATCTAAACCTCAGAAGGTGTGCAGGCTCACTGCTTGTTTTGTATATTAAAAAATACGATGATATTTGCATTGGAGGCATCGTGAACTCTGGTTCCTATCACCACCACTGTAAAGAAAAACAAGTCTATAAGTTTCTCTACAAAATGTCACTTCACATAGCCACATTGCACTTTCCACAAACCACTCTGCATGTCTTTGTTTACATCTCAACCTTTAACTTGCGCAGAACTTTTGAAAAGTCTGTAGAATTTCCCTTTAAGAATTCAAATCGAGTTGTTATGGTTCTCTGTATAATCATTGCATTTACTCCCTTTTCAAGTATGGCGCTATAAAGTATTGGCTCCCTTAAATGAAATGAATGTGTAGGTATGAGTGAGGTTTTGAAGTGTGGACCTACATACACACCTTTTACACGGTTTAAGGGGTTAATCTATAGATTGTAGACTGATGCTCTCTGCCCCTCTCACTCAGTCTCTATTCATCCTCTCTGACATCACAGGGGTGATTGGTGGTAGTGAGAGAATTTGCTAAAGTGGTCCCGGAATGCAAACTTGGCATTGTCTGCTGAAGGAGAGCCCGTCCTCCTGACAAGAATGGAGAAAAGTGGCTGGAAGAGGTTGGTAAACGACCCAGAAACTGACGTAAGCTCTTTCCCTCGGCCCGTACAAGGGCATGGATGAGAACCTGGTGCTGATGAGGGTGCAGACCCTGTGACTGGAAATACTTCACCAGCACCGTCTGCTCCACATCACGCTCTTCCTACAGAAAGATGGTGTCTAATTAACTTCTCAAACGGCAGGTTTATTATTTAGTTATTAATCTTATTAATGTGACATAGTCTGGATCGCTTGGTAATTACTATGAATCTCCTGTTTGATTCTTCTGCTTACTGACCACTTTATGAGCTCCACCGACTTTCACACTAGTTATCAAAAGCAGATATGGAAATCCCTCAATTTTAGCGCTGCATTGTTAGAACATATATTTTATAGAAATGTGTGTGATTTACAAAACGTCTACATTTATAAAAGCGCCCTTATTGTGTTTAATTGCTACTTCTTCTTGTGGTAGTTGTACCTAATTTCAGGATATGAAGAAAGCTGAAGCTGTGGTGTCCATTTCATCTTGACACGACTGCCTTGCTGGAGATGTGTGAATTGATTTCACAGAAGGGGTCTCTCACCCATCCATTTTCACCCCTTATTGCTCACTAGCTGCTCAACACAGTGGAAGCGAGAGGTTAAAGTTCCACTATATAGGCACACAAAGACTGGAATACATACATTGCTGCACAATTTCTCAGTCCCCCTTTACCCCAATCATCATTGGTCAGTTTCTGTTGTTTGGATGTTATGGGTGGTGGACCATGCTTGGGTTTTTATACACGTGTCACTGCTAGATTGAGAGTGGACCACTTAACACTCTGAAGCCAGGAGAGGCTCTGTGGTCAGAAACTAAGAATGGATTAGAGGATGGATTTGAGCAGAGGTCACTAATAGGCGGACCCGACTCTGGGCCCAGATGCTATTCTATGTGGACTTGAACCTATAAACGTTAAAATATGGACAATTGATTTTGACGAGGTGGTCCTGTTTTAATCGATGTAGCTTTTCTAGAATTTACAGTAGCTTTAGTGGCCTGGGAGACTCACAGACCAATCGCATGTGTTATAGATATCACACGTGATGCTACTCAGCCAATCAGATCTGTGCATTACGATGAGCACAGAGAGTCAAGTGAGTGCCGCACACGCAGGGGAGGGACGAGGCGAGAAGCAGCAGTCAGAGAAGAAAGTGAGCTAGATAGAAGTTCTCTGTGCTGTGATTCCCATTTTTGTAAAGCTGCTTTGTGACAACATCAGTTGTAAAAAGCGCTATATAAATAAATTTGATTTGATTTGATTTGATTTGATTTTACTTATATTTCACATGGTGTTCTCTGAAAAGAGAACTGACAATAAATGTTGCTGAAATATCACTGAATATCACACTTTATTTGATTTGACATTTAGTTGTTGACTGCATAAGATGTTGACATAAC
This sequence comes from Pygocentrus nattereri, assembly GCF_015220715.1. Taxonomy (NCBI): domain Eukaryota; kingdom Metazoa; phylum Chordata; class Actinopteri; order Characiformes; family Serrasalmidae; genus Pygocentrus; species Pygocentrus nattereri. The sequence continues at coordinate 1,044,820 of NC_051237.1, forward strand.
TAAGAGGCTACTTCAGTTTACAGTACGTATTGCTGAGTCATAATGCAAGTCGGACATTACGATGCTCCGGACCTTTGCTTGAGGACATTTTCTCTAACTGGACCTTATTGAATTTTAATTAAATACCCCTGAATTAGAGGATGGCTAACACTAATTGTGCATCATCAGTGGGGATCAGTCTCTTTACACTAGTGAGACTGAGCGAGGTGTCCACTGAGTGAGTGCAAGTCATGTAGTTATGATGTTAAGGAGCTGAAGTGTGGACTCATGGAAAGGCTTTAGGTTTTAAAGGGTTAACTTCTTTAAATACATTCATACCCTTATATACAGTGTACGCATTACATACAGAGACAAAACACAGTTGGAATCGGGACCTCATTGCATCGCTTGTGTGCATTTCTCATGATTAATCTTTGCCGCTACGGTTAAAATGTGTGGATTGATGAGAAAGCTTAATCCGTTATTTGCTCCCATTTCATCCAGCGCGGTGGCCAGATTGGGAGGCAAACACTTGGCTAAGAATACATGCATGCCGGAACTTCAGCACAGATGGACCGCGGGCTTCGTTTGCTCGGTAAATATTTATCCAGCCTGTGAGTGGGCGCTGGAACATTCAGAGGACAGTTAGGCTCAGAGCTTGCCGGACACTAAGTATACAGCGCAGGACACACTTTTGTGCATATATGTGTTTCTCACTGGACACTGTATACTTGGCTTGGTCGACTCTCAGGAGTTCAGTTCAAACAGACTGATGTTTTGGAATGGTCTCCGATTTTCCCAAATCAGAAGAAAATTTTCACAAGGACTTTGTTCTGGAAAAATAAAAAATGTAGAAAATAAATACATAGTACTTAATAAACATTTACATTAAATCATTTAGCAGACACTATCTTCCAGAGACACCTATAAAACATGCAAAACTAGCTGCAAATCTGTAATCTAACATCATAGCATTTTCTAGCTCAAAACAAGTGGAGACGTTAAGGACTAATTTAGGGCTCAAAGGGAAAATCCAAACATTAAGTGCAGAGGATTGTTGAGAAGTGAAGAATGGATGAAAGCAGGAAGTAGAGACTGTACAGCGCACGGTGAAATATTGCGGTGAAGAGTCAGGACCAGTAAGCATTCGGGAAAACATGCAGTGCTCTTTATTGGCACCCGGACACTCACAGTACTGGCTTCCGGCTCCCTGTGGTTGGGCAGAAGACTGGCTATGCTAACAAAGCAAGTGGGAGGTAATCTGAATCCACCAATCACCTGTACAAGGTAAACAAAGCACTCTGCACTTTCCAATACAACACATTCAACATGGTAGAGAAACACAGCCAGATACTGATTATCAGCTTTACACAGTACAGAAGCTCCCAGTAAAGGCTCATGGGCGATATGCAAATGAACCAAATAACATAAACAGCAGAAAGGCAGCACAATCTAAATATGCGCAGTGTGCTGATTCAAGTGGAATAAATAGCAGGATATGCTTTAAGTAGCCATCATACTGATAGATAGATAGATAGATAGATAGATAGATAGATAGATAGATAGATAGATAGATAGATAGATAGATAGATAGATAGATAGATAGATAGATAGATAGATAGATAGATAGATAGATAGTCTCTGCCCTAATTCATCCCAAAGGTGTTCTGTCGAGTTGAGGTCAGGACTCTGTGCAGGCCAGACAAGTTCTTTTGCACCAAACTCGCTCATCAATTTGTGCACTGGTGTGCAGTCATGTTGGAACAGGAAGGGGCCGTCCCCAAACTTCCCACAAAGTTGGGAGCATGAAATTGTCCAAAATCTCTTGGTCTGCTGAAGCACTAAGAGTTCCTTTCACTGGAACTAAGGGGCCGAACCCAACTCCTGAAAAACACCCCACACCATCGCTTCCATCGTTCACAATCGCTTCCACTTTGCTATAATCCCACTGACAGTTGACTGTGGAATATATAGTAGTGAGGAAATTTCACGACTGGACTTGTTGCACCTGTGGTGTTCTATCATGCTACCATGCTATAATTCAATGAGTTCCTGAGAGGGACCCATTCTTTCACTAATGTCTGTAGAAGCAGTCTGCAGGCCTAGGTGGTTCTACACACCTGTGGCCATGGAAGTGATTGTAACACCTGAATTCAATGATTTGGACGGTGAATACTTTTGGAAATATAGTATAGATAGATAGATAAATTGTTGGTAGAACGACACACAAAAAAAACAGTGTAAAAAAAAGAATAAAATGAAAAAGAGAGGCAGAAATGCTGTGTATTTCATGTATTGTCTATATCGCTCTGCTTCCCTGATGTCTGACTTCATGTTTACATGGTAAGAGTACAGCAAAGACATAAAAAGAGGTCAGGACATTAGAGAATTTTACACAATCTCACAGAAACACTCTTTCAGTGTGTGAGCATGTTCTGTAACACAGTGAGTCTGTGGGAGGTGTAATGCATGTATGCATAAAAATCTGATTTTATTCTTCCAAGATCAATGAAAAAAAGTCCTTGTGATAATGAAATGCTTTTGGAGTCAGAATGCAGTGAAAGGCTCACACTGTCGGTTAAGTAACCTTGACCCTGAGCAGAGCGTGTTTATGTATGTGTATGGGTATTAAAGGGGTTGTCTGAAAGCCCCACTCCAACAGCCGCTGCTCCTGGTGCACTTTAATTAGCTGGAAAGGCCCCAGGACACTCCGAACACTTCCTAGGAATTTTAAATTGCATTCTTGAGCTGGAGGCGTTTTCCCATGTCTCTTCTAATTTCACCCCCCCCCCCCCCCCACCCCCACTCTCTCGCTCTCTCAGTTCAGTTCAACAGTGTTTTATTGGTATGAATGTTACACAATGTACTGCTGCCATAGCAATTAATAATAAACAAATGAACACAAACAAGAGAGAGATTAAATCACAGTAGAACACAAATGTTTACCCAATTATTAGTAATCAATAAAAAAGAGAGTGAAAAATCTCTCTTCCTCTTTTTTCCTTCTCTCTTTCCTTTCTTCTGTATCTCTTTCACCCTTTTCTTGTCTCTCTCACCATCTTTCTCTTCCTGTCTCTTTTCCTCTCTTTCTCTCATTCTCTCTTTACTTCTCTTTCTGTCATTCTCTCTTTTCCTCTCTTTCTCCCACTCTGTCTTTTCCTCTTTCTCTCATTCTCTCTCCCTCTTTCTCACTCTTTTTCCATTACTTTATTTCACTCTGTTTTCCTCTTTCCCTCATTCTCCTTTGTCCTTTCTTTCTCTCATTCTCTCTTTACTTCTCTTTCTGTCATTCTCTCTTTTTCCCACTGTCTTTTCCTCTTTCTCTCATTCTCTCTCCCTCTTTCTCTGTTTCTCACTCTTTTTCCATTACTTTCTTTCACTCTGTTTTCCTCTTTCCCTCATTCTCCTTTGTCCTTTCTTTCTCTCATTCTCTCCTTTCTTTTGTTTCTCTCCTTCTCTCTATTTCTCTTTTCATCTTTCATTCTCTCTATTCTTTTTCTCTCATTCTCTCTCTTTTCCCCTCATTCTCTTACTCTTTTCTTGTCTCTCTTGTCTCACTTTCTTTTTCTCTGTCTCTCTCTCTCTCTGTCTCTCTCTCTCTCACTCTTTCTCTGTTTCTCATTCTTTTTCCCTTACTTTCTTTCACTCTGTTTTCCTCTTTCTTCATTCTCTTTTGTCCTTTCTTGCTTTCTCTCATTCTCTTTTGTCCTTTTTTTCTTTCTCTCATTCTCTCCTTTCTTCTGTTTCTCTCCTTCTCTCTGTCTCTCTTTTCGTCTCTCATTCTCTCTCTTTTCCCCTCATTCTCTTACTCTTTTCTTGTCTCTCTATTGCCCTCACTTTCTCTCTCTCTCTCTCTCTCTCTCTCTCTCTCTCTCTCTCAGTATAATGTGGGGGGTGTTAATGCCATTGTTTTGAAGCCGGTTGGTTGAGGTGTTGATTGAATTATTGAAACATCTGTATTTGACCTGTCAGTCATCCAGCTGTTGTAGTAAAAGCTCTGACCCCAGGGTGGAGGAACATCATGCAGCAGGACATCATTCTCGGTCTGTCTGCAGTAATCAGTGAGGTCTGGAAAAGGGGGAATAGTGATGGCGATGTTTGTACGTCACTGCAGACCCTTTGCTTTTGATCTTGAAGCTGTTATCAGCTGTTCAGAGGCAGTTTCACCACATTATGGTCTTTACAGCTCTACTCACACTCATCAGCACTTCCCCAGCAGGTCACTGTTCTCTCTGTGTCTCCCATTTCCTGTCTCTCTCTGAAAATCTTCTTTAATATAAAATAATGACCGTTCAAACGATCCTCTTCCTGTGGGGTGTGAGAGCCATACTGCTTTTGTTCTTCAATGTGGGAGGAAAAAGAGAGAAACACAGTGAGAGAAAGAGAGGGGTGGAGGAGAGATTGAGGGAGCTGGTTGATGGAAGACCTTTCTGAGTGCGGTAGAGCTGTTGTGTGGGCTCTAATGCATATTTATAAATGTCACGTTGTGGAGCAGGAGCTGATGTGAGGATGAGTGTAGATGAGTGGATCTGTGTGGATGAATGTGTGAATGAATATCCGGAGGGATCTGCCTCTGGCTGCCCGCAACTATCCTTCATCTCCTGTCCAATCACATTTCACACTCATTAGAAAACGCTGCATGTTCTCTATCATTGACATTTTCTCCGTCATGACTGATGGAAGACTAGCTTTGCTCCTGTTTACTTTAAAGGCATAATCAGTGGAGGTGGTAGTCAAATGGTCGCAGCCCTTCCTTTCTACACGTATACTCCAGGTAAGATTACGTTCATGATTGCAGCTCAAAAGCAGCTCTTGGGCCAAGATTCTGACCCTTTGATGGAGGTGAACCTCCCTGATGGTTCTCAGGTGACTGTTTTTTCTTTGTGACCTGTATCGTCTAAAAATATCATTGGGCCTCATTAACCAACTGATCTTAAAGACATTTCTGCTTAAAACCCACTTATGCAGTTTTAATGAAGATTGTGACATTCACCAACGTATTTGGGATTTGCTCTTAAGGAAAGAACAGAATCCGCACACACGACGGTGAGAACAGTTCTGTCTTTAGGAACACGTAATATGTCTGAGGTACACTTTTCCTTAGGACCTTTCTCAAGAACAAATTTAGGAAAAAAAAGGAAAGGAAGATTTTGGTGAAGTCATTATTCAACAAAGGAAACAAATCTACTGCACAGATATGAAGAACATAATGCCACTTTCTGGACAAATCCTCATCTCTATGCTTGTTGTTTTTCATTTTTTTATATAATAATTCGAAATTGACAGCCCTTTACATTGTGTCAAAAGTTTATGATGAATGGGCCAATAGAAATGAGCCAGAATTGCTAGGAATGAATCTTTTCTCTGCTAACCTCCATGTTTACCATGTTATGAATGTTTCTTCCTTCTCCTATAAAGGTTAAAAAAAAAAACAAGGAAATGAAGGAAAAATAAATAAATTGAGTCGTGAGCGCTTAACACTAGTGGTTCACCTGGAAAACGCTGAGCAAAAACCATGTGTGCTGCCAGCTTCATCACCAGCAGGCTAACAGTGGCCCACTTCTTCTTGCTATATGGGTTTGTATGTGAGATACTTTTCAAATACATGGTTTCATTCCAAAATGTGTTCCAAACACTAAAGAATGTTGAGCAAAGACGTTTTTTAGGCCATTTTCATACATTTTCACATTTCATGTATGTTATTTCTATATACAATACAGACCAGCATGAAAGTTACATAACACTACTTTCAGAAGAAAACCTTGTATCTCCATTTTTGTCATTTTTCAGTTTTTGACATAATTTGAAAATGCCTGATGCCCTTTTCATTGTTTGTAAATTTCATGATGAACGGACCAAAAGAAGTGGCCCAGAATGACTTGGAAAAAAGTGTGGTTCCATTGACTTACATTGAAAGTAAAGTAGGTTTTTTCCTTCTCCTGTGAAGTTATAATTTTGGAGATACAAGCTTTTCTCCCGACAACAGCGATAAGCAGGTTTATGTTTGTTTGTTTGCTGGTCTAATGGTGGTCTGATATTGGTTAATCTGGTCACCCGGTATGGTTACACGAGTTGATCAGCATACCAACATCCAAAACACAACATGTGAACATAAGCTGGTTTTCATGGTGATCAGCATATTAACTTCCACTGCTGCTGACCAGCATACTAACACATGCTCGTTTTGTTGGTGACCAGCAATGTTATTTTTTCAGGGTAGCTAGCTAACCACACCCACTGCACCACCACGCCACTGCTAACTAAGAAGCAAACATTAATTTAATTTAAGTCAGCTGCACAAAATGATTAACTGTCTAGTTGATGTGGAGTATTGCCATCACTCTTCATGCCCTCCAGCTCCATCTTTCTCCAGCATCAAAGGTCCACACTTGTCGTTTTACTGTCTGATTCCTGTCTTTTCAATTTCCATTCTTCTGTGGTGGTGCAAACCGTCCGAGCCAGTGGCAGAGATTGTGATATTTGTCTTTGCTAAAGTGTATACTATACATCATAAATCAAGGCTGTGTGTGAAATAGCCTGCCACCTTCAGCTTCTTTACTGACTGTGTCTTGGAGTAGTAAGTAGTATGCAGTTTGTGACTAACATGGATTTCCCCAGGATGCCAAACAAATCTGGATGACCTCCTACTCTGACCAAATATTTACACAGCCAGAACCATCTTCATGATATACTGCATCCCAAAATGCAACACATCCATTTCAGGAGGACATAACCACTGAGGTAACTACCTGTGAATGTACATTTATACACTGTGTGACTTCCATGTAATGAAGAACCCAACTAACCCCCTTTTCTCAGCAATTTGGTTACGAAACACAAGTGTAAATGTAAATGAAGGAAACTGGTCCCAAATGCTAAAGCCACACTAGCTTTTCCTGCTGGTTTTAAGATGGGTTTGTTAACTTCATCTACTTAATGCAGTTAACTTGATGATGTGGTTAAAACAATAACTGACTAAAGTTAATCTTAGCCAAACAATCTGCACAGCATTGGCTTTTTCATGATCATGTGCGGAGTCAACTGTTAATTATTCAAACTAGCTCATATTATCAATGTAAGTACCAAAAATGACTCAACCTTTTACCAAACTTAGGAACCCCTGCCTTGTGTTATAGTACGGGGTGTCTTTTAAAAGTCAAATAGGCATATCTTTTAACCAAAATGTATCCAAAAACGCCATGAAAAATCTAAAAAGCATAGCAATGGTTGCTAAGCAGTGATTGGAGGGCTAAGGAAATGGGGCAGCTCTTGAGATGCCGTTGATTGGCTCAGTCCCTGCTGTTGGCAGTCTAGTCACATCCCTGTACTGTAGTACGGCACATGGCTTTGGTTGCATACTGGATACTATGCAGTATCCTCCTGATAAAGAGTAGCAATATACAATAATATACAGTAAGCACTGGTGCAGTGTGCAGTGTACAGAATGGGCTAGGTATTTGAATGGCAGGTATTTTTTGAGATTACAAATGTGTGATGATTTAGACATACAGTTCGTACAACGGCAGTTGGTATCGGCTACAACGGCCGCCATGGCCCCAATGCAAAATATGTCTTGACTGATCAACCACATTTGGGCCATGGAAAAATTGTGGTATCTTGAATTTTCACCAAACTATTCCTTTAAAAGGCTTCCTGCTGCTATGACTCTTTATTCTGAACTTTTTGAACCGTTCTAATTCTCAGAATTAAATCTGCATGCCTGGCTGGATTACATCTACAGTATCTTGCGTGATGTGTTTGGGCGGTATAATTCTAATGGGCTTTAGCAGAGCAATTTTAAACAGCTGTGTAATCCCTGCGGATTACAGTCCTGCAGGTATAGATTGTCTTAGTCGAAATGCACCTTCACTGTTGAGTCTGGCATTCAGAGAGCTGCAAGCAGAGTGAAGTGAGAAAGAGAGAGAGGAAAAAAAGGAAGGGGCTTGATGAATAACTGCGGCACTCCCACTGACAGCAGACATCAGCTGTGAGGCTTTATCTGCGCTCCTATGGATGTGTGTGCGGGTATGTGTTGGAGATGTAAAAAAATAGACAGATTGTGTCACGCTGACTGTCCCTGACGTTGAAAGTAAAAAGGCTCTCCGGCAGCATGTTCTATTGACTCCGTTATCACTCATGCCCACGCTCTTTGTTTGTGTCTCACTGTATTTATAGCACTGTGTGTGTGTGTGTGTGTGTGTTTGTAAGTTCGATGTGGACTCTGAGCCACTGAGCTGTTTTTGCTCTTTTCCAGCACTGTGTCTGGGGAGCAGCGGACACCTTCTCTTTATTCAAGACCAAAAAGCCACATCATAAACAAGCAGCCTACTGGTGCTGGGTCAGCTTTTCTGTTTGCACGGCACATACTCTGCCCATCAAAAGTTTGGGGACAGCTTGCCTCCCTTTGACATTTTCCAGGTGATGTTCGATTTTCACTGTTGCTCTTCAATTAAGTAAAACAAAAATGCTGTAAGGATTTTGTTGAGATGGGGGTGTTCAGACACCATCTTTTTAAATAGCATGTTTCATGCTAAAAGGGCCCTATATCCTTTTTGTATTCAATTTTTTCTCCCTGAGGGCCACTTATGATATTTATGCCATCTTAGGCGTAGATATACATACATAAATACTACTTTGGGTTCAGCCAGACACGTCAATGGTATCAGTATTTTAGGGTGGTCAACATTGCTGCCTGACTGCATTCAGTACCATTACAGAGCGGCAGTTTAGGAAAGGTACTGTCCAAAATTATACTATTTCAAGAATATTGCACTCAAAAATTATATATAATGGATTATACAGTGAAGAGAACACAGCTATCCACGTTCATGTTTGTGCAATGTTTATGTATAGATATGACTGGTTGGTGAAGCACAGAGACCTCAGTGATGTGCCCAGAGAAGCCAGCAGTGATTCTGGATGTTGTTGACATGTATGCAGCTACTGTGCATCATACAGTCTTAACTTGCATTTGTAGCTGCAGTGATGAACTGTTTACATTGACAACAGTTTTGCTAAGTATTTCTGAGCCCATGTGGTGATATTCATGAAAGAAACATGCCACCTGAGAAGGTCATGAGCGTTCAGCTGTGGTTTTTGACTACACAATTTCTCCAGATTCCCTGAAACTTTGGATGATATTATAGAACTATAGACACTATAGAAAGTGGAATTCCTGGAATCCTTGCACTCAGTCATTCAGGAATGTTGTTCTTAATCTGCTGATTTATTGGCTGATGCGTCATTACATCACCTGTTCAAAATGTTCTGAATAGTTCACAGCATTTTGTCTGTCCCAACGTTTTTGAAACATGTTGCAGGAACTGAAATCTGAATGAATGTATATTTACAAAAACAATGAAGCTGATAAGGCAGAACACTAAATCTTGCCTTGTGCTGGTTATATTTGCTATTGATAAGCTGTATACACACACACACACACACACACACACACACTTTGACAAACACACACCCACCATCATCTGTTTGAGCTAGCGTTCAATCAGCCTACAGAAGAATAATTCAGAGAAATGTGCAGTCTGCAAAATGTGCAGATCTCTGTGAGTGATCTCGGTTATTACTGTCATTCTTTAACCGCTCTCATTCTTTTCTGCCTCCACTGGTTATTCAGGCCACGGCTCAGACCAGCAGTAAGCCTGCCTGAGACTCATTACATTCCAACAGGGAACAACGGACTATGTATGAAGCAGTCGGTTGAACTAGATTTTCACAAGGATTATGCTATGATCTATTTAGACTCATTCTTTTGTTGATATTGCAGATAAGTCCAAATACATGCTGTATTAATATCGATGCAAAAATCATCACTGATGAGTCGTTAGCCTCATCTGCCATATCTGATGGACTGTAAACAAAGCACTGCAATTTCCACAGCGTACGTTTTGCGTCATGCCATGCCACCAATACACACAAAACACCAGATCAGATTCTTCAGACATTTTCTGGAGTTCATATGTGACGGCTTTAGAAAGTTAATAGTTTTTTTACTTTTATAATACCTCCATAATCATGTAACAAATTCTCTACAGGGAATTGCTCTTTCTGGCATTTTCAGTACATTTTAATGCATGACTTCTATTTATTTAGAGTTGAAAAAAAACACAAAATGTAAAATGTGACATAATGTTTACATATTCCACATTTTAGGTTTTTATATATATTATATATAATACATACACCATACACCACTTCCTTTACAGAGAACACTTGTATAGTCTTGATTGCCTAATAGAATGGGCTGCTCTGTAGCTGCTGCACATGATCCTAAGGTCACCTTGTCCAATGCCAAATGACAGCTGGAGGCGTATAAAGATCCCTAGTGTTGAGCTGCCTAGCCTGGAACTGCATTCTCTGGAGTGATGGAGCGCAATCCAATACCTTTGTGATGCGTTAGAGTGATCAAGAACTAATCATCCAGCATCAGTACCTGACCTCACTAATGCTCTTGTGCCATCCAGTCTAATGCTCTTGTGCCATCCAGTCTAATGCTCTTGTGCCATCCAGTCTGAAACCTTTCCAGAAGAGTAGAGGCTGTTACTTCAGCAAAGGAAGACAAGCTCCCTATAAATACTACTGAAATGAGAAGGAATTCATGTGTGTGTTTATATTTATGCATGTTTTTGTGTTTCAGTGAGAATGAAACAATGATGTGTGACTCCATGGGTCTTTCTAAAAAGAGCAGAAGCTAAATCTCAGTCTCTGTGCCAGCCGCCATTCAGCAGTTTATCTGCGCTTCCTCTCTTCATCCTCATGCTAAAGCAGCCTGCAGCGAGGGAGAGACAGGCATGGGTGGCTGAGAGATGCTTAAGACCTCTATGTGTTCATAAACACACATATGCCACAGACACACACACAGCCTTCTTTCATGCTCTGAAGCCTCTGCACTGCTGCCACTGTGTTCTCATTAGGGAAAATGGGAGCACATTTGCTGTCTGGACTGGATGAGGAAAAGGATTCTTTACATTTTTTTTCCACATTGTACCCTCATATGAAGCCACTGCCACATTTCCCTTTGGCATGGCTTTCCTTCATCTGCTCTCATTCTCAGTGCTGACTGCTCATCTCTCAGCTCCCCAAATTGACACCTATGATACATGCAGACTCTTTTTTTGCATATTCTAAATGTTCGTATAGGCAAAGGTTTGGACTTGTTTATGACTATTTTTATTATTATGTTCCATATTCTATAATAATTACATCAAAACGTCAAAAAATATACATCAAAATCTATACAATTCTCAATGGAAGCAAAATTATTGTTACCTCACCTGAAAACCCAATCCTAACCCTCAACCTGGCCCTAATCCTAACCCTAATCTTAACCAAAAACCTAATACAGATAAGATCCAGTTACAGGATGGTGTCAGTGTGTCTATAATATCTTGTTGAGAATGTTTAGATGGTCTGTATTAAAGCTGTTACATGCTTTCAGGTTAAACATTTACAGATATGAACGTGGACCCTCCGAATAAAGTGAGAAAACAATCGAATTCAGCAGATTATGAACCAATTTTATTCAGAATGTTTACTTTCAGAATGTAAACATCATCTGAAGAAGTGAATCGAGTGGTGTTGTTTGTTCTATGTCAGTGAGCTAGATTCTTTCCATAGAGTATCATTTCTCTTCAGAGAAGTCAGCTTCTCATTTATGGCTTCTTGTTCAAATTTTCCCGTTCCGCCTTAAATGGTGCCTGAGGTGCCAGAAGGTAACTGCTGCACTATTTCAGATGTTGCGTTACCAACACTAATTAGTCCGTTTGTCTACAAATGATTGATGTTCGTCTTAAATCTTTCTCCTTGCCGCTTGGTTTGCTACTAGGTGAGATTATTGTCTGCATTGCTGTGGTGACCAGCAGTCTATGCGCCAACCTTCAGGCTTAAAGGTTGGTGGATTACCAGTTCTACATCAACTCCAGCGTTTAAGACTGTTTACTGTTAAAACTGTGTTGAACGATCAGCAGAGCTTTACTTTGCTGCAAAGGAGAACAACTTTATTTTTGCCTGAAAATCTAATTCTGCTGTGGAGCCGCAACTGGCCATAAAAAGAGCCATATGCATCTCCTAATTCAATCAGGAGCATCCAAACTTTTGACTGCTTCTTCATGGTGGAGCTGTGATTACGACTCCAGAAACAGCTTCGCTGGAAGGAGCCACCCACTCGCCACAGAGGTGGATCACCACCTTGATTAGTCAGAGTTTAGATCCGTGTTTGGCTCTAGTCTCCTGTATTTTGATTTTGTGCAGGCTTTGACACAGAGGGAGGTTTATGTAATCAGATGGATGTAATGGTCAGATTTTACAGGCACTTTCACTCTATTTCTGGCAGCAAACAGATTACAGAGAGTCTACCCTCGTTTTCTAAGGCTTTGTGTTATCCAGTAAGCAGTGATGCTGATTTCCTCATGACCTTGGAGCACCACCACAGAGCCTGAAGAGGCAATCCAACCTGGAGAGCAAATGATGCGCAGCTGAAGAGAAAAAAAAGCACCAGCACCTGTTTCTCATTACCACACAAATGTTCGCGCCTGAATTTCGCCATTACTGAGGTGATGAGATTCCCCACATTAATTGATTCATCCATTAGATGACGGGAGAATAGACACAAAGCTTTTTCCACAATAAGTGCACCTAACAGTAATGACTCAGCGAGGAGGCGTCACCTTTTTTGCTCACATTTCGGGA